>NC_052518.1:68408116-68436967 GCF_014356525.2 Nilaparvata lugens | reverse complement strand
GAAGAAGAAGAAAGAAGAAGAAGAGAAGAAGAAGAAGAAGAAGAAGAAGAAGAAGAAGAAGAAGAAGAAGAAGAAGAAAGAAGAAGAAGAAGAAGAAGAAGAAGAGAAGAAGAAGAAGAAGACGAAGAAGAAGAAGAAGAAGAGAAGAAGAAGAAGAAGAAGAAGAGAAGAAGAAGAAGAAGGAAGAAGAAGAAGAGAAGAAGAAGAAGAAGAGAAGAAGAAGAAAGAAGAAGAAGAAGAAGAAGAAGGAAGAGAAGAAGAAGAAGGAAGAAGAAGAAGAAGAAGAAGAAGAAGAGAAGAAGAAGAAGAGAAGAAGAAGAAGAAGAAGAAGAAGAAGAAGAAAAAAAGAAGAAGAAGAAGAAGAAAAAAAAGAAGAAGAAGAATAGAAAAGAATAATAATCATCATCGCAAACTACAATATTCAAGTAATCATTAAAAATATAAGATCAAGAAGAGAAATGAGGAAGAAAAAATAAGGAGTAGAGGAGACGATGGAGAAAGTGCTAAATTATTCTAGATGAGTTTTAAATAGTATTGAACGGTGAAGTATGAAAAATATTATATAGTATTAGAAGTATAATTAACTATGGGAGTTGATAACGATAAAAAGTAGTAAATTGAGAACTGTAATAGTTAGTGATGAATGTCTAAGATAACGTTAAATGAAACACAGCCCCTATATAAGCATATGAACAAGGACTACCCACCCTCTGTTCTATCAATAATTCTTCACACATTAGCTTCTATTGTTCAAGCTGTGGCAACAGTAGGAGATATCATTATATAGAAGAGATTACTATCTTTACTATAGATTACATCCATATCTATAAGTATGTAATCATCCAATTTATTTGAAATTCAGCATTTCGAAAAATTATTAATTATGGAAATAATTTTGGTAAGAGATGTAATAATTATTAGTAAGAATAGAGATAATGATTCTGAAGTACCCTCGGAGTTATAGTAGTTGATGCATTGAACGTAGTTTTGGGAATTAATTAGAGAGAGAGAGAGAGTGAGAGAGAGAGAGAGAGAGAGAGAGAGAGAGAGGAGAGAGAGAGAGAGTGAGGGGGGGAAGAGAGATTGATTGATTGATTGATTGATTGAGTACTTTATTTATGTAGATTACAATATATACTGGCTTATACACTTATATACAATAGCTTACAATACAGCAAAATTATAGATGAATTTACATAATATAGACTAAGAAAATAATTATTGAACTGTATATGATATGAAAAAGCAATTTGTAATATAATAACTATAGATAATAATCATATTGTTATGCATCTACATAAATTGGCGGAGCTTTGGACATATCAATGTCCATTCTTCGGAAAGAATATTAAAAATATCCTCCCCACTAACTCTCTACCAAAACGTTAATTTCGTTATTTAAACTAAGGATTTATTTATTAATGGAAATATTGTAAAAGTTTTAATCAATATGAATATTGAAGAGAAAAAAAAACAGAAAATTGATAAAGTAAAATAATTATATAGGTAGATAAGATCAAATAATTGATTAATAAAATGAAGTAGGCTGAAAGTAGATCAGGGTTATCAACTTTCAGTAATATACAGCATTATGCAGTGGATAATTGAAATAACATGAGTTTATATAATATATATATATATATACAATTCGTTCTATAACATGGTTTAAAGGTTTGTATTTGTGGGATGGGTGGGGGATGGATGTCATGTGATCGTTCTAGGGCCGGACAGTTTCAGTCATTTGTTCCAAAAGATGTTTTTTAAAGTTAGGATGAAGCTCGCTCGGCTCTCGATGGACCTGATAGAAACAGGAAGTGCATTCCATGCACGACAGGCACTGACTAAGAAGGATTTTGTGAAAATAGTAGTTCGATGATTGGGTATCCTTAAAGTACTTTCTCCGGTTCTAGTATGTGAAGCATCTATCCTCCTACCTTCAGAGACAAATTTGAAATCATCTTTAAAATAGTTCGGATTACCGTATATCAAGATATCTCTAACAAGCTTGACTATTCGAAAAAGCCTCTGATCGGGAAGCTTTAATGTTGAACTAGCAATGTGGGCTGGGGTGATATGATCATGGCGTTGGAGAGAGTAGACGAAACGTAGACAATAATTTTGGCAACGCTGTAGTTTATCATTCAGAGTGACTTGCATATCGTTAAGAACAGAATTACAATACATTAAATGTGGGAAGATGAGAGATTGAACCAATAATAATTTAATGTTTCTAGGGAGGATATCGTGCATTTTCTTCAATGCATGCATGGCTGAGAATACCTTTTTACAAGTTTTGTTCACTTGTTCTGACCAGTCAAGAGTATTATTCATAATAATGCCTAAATTTTTAACTGAGCTACAGTAAGGAATGTCATTACCGTCTACACTAATTTTGTGAATCGATTCAAGGTCAATATTGTTTATAAGACGAGAATATCCAATTATAATGGGTTGTGTTTTGATGGGATTAAGCTTAAGGCCATTTTTCTTTGTCCATTCCACTATCGAATTGATATCCTGATTCATTATTCCAACTGTTTCATTAATTTTGTTATGGGACAGCTTAAATAGATTTGAAGGTCGTCTGCATAAGTATGGAAACTGGAGAATTTGATAATGGAAGAAAGGTCATTAGCATACAAAGTGAAGAGGAGAGGGCCTAAAATTGAACCTTGTGGTACTCCATGCATAACGTTTTTCCAAGTTGACTTTTTGTCACCGACAGATACACATTGTTTCCTACCTAATAGATAGGATTTAAACCAAACTAACGAGTTGTGACTGAAACCAAGAATAGCCAACTTATTCAGAAGGACTGTATGATCAACAGTATCGAATGCTTTAGAAAAATCAAATAGGGTGAGGATGGTGCATTTTCTTTGGTCCATAGCTAACCTTATATCATCAGTGACACGAAGCAGAGCTGTCTCAGTTGAATGGAATTTTCTAAAGCCTGATTGAAAGTTATGAAGCTTACTATTGTTGTCTAGAAATTTTACAACTTGAGCATGAATGAGTCTTTCTAGCACTTTGGACAATGCAGGTAAAATACTGATTGGTCTAAAATCCTCAACTTTATTGGGTGATGGAACTTTATTTAGAGGGCGAACCAGAGCAAACTTCCAGTTTTCAGGGAAAATGCCTTCTTCAAGTGACTTGTTGAAAATGTATGTAATGGTTGGTAAAACAGCAAATAACATCTTCTTGATAAATTTAATAGGAATTTTGTCTACACCCGTAGCATTACTATGAATACGTTGAATTGCTCTGAAAGTGTCTTCTTCTGAGATTGGATGGAAATGAAATTGATCAGTGATTGGTAAATCTAAGTTTGTAACCTGCTCTTCAAGATCATCTATATGATTAGCAATGACAACTTCGTCGCGTTGGTTAGAGTGTGAAACGAAATGGTCATTTATATTATTCAATGGTAAGTCAATTTGTGGATTCGATTTCTGTTTGCCAAGCCCGAATTCTTTTATTCCCTGCCAAAGTGATTTAGAGTCTTGTCTATTGTTTGTCATAAACGAATTCAAGTACCTAATCTTTGAGTTCCGTAATTCCTGTTTAACCCTATTTCTAAGGCTCCTATACTCTATCAAACTGTCCAAGTCAAATGTCTTTTTAAATTTTCTATGTGCTTTGTCTCTACGTCCCATCATCTTAAGTATGTCTTCAGTCATCCACGGTACTCGTCGTTTTCTATTAATCCTCCTTGTCACATAAGGTGCATGTTTGTCATACAAAGTCAAAGTCCAATTCTCGAAAGTCTTGACCATGTCATCAACTGAGGGTAATGCTTCAATTTGATGCCATGGAGTCTGAGCCACATCAGTCAGGAAGGCGGCTTCATCAAAGTTTTTGAAGTCTCTATAAGTGATAATTTTCTGTTCTGGCTTGGGTATCTTATGGGAAAGTACACAGTAGATCAAATCATGTCTAGAAATAGCTGGGACTGAGATTTGGCCTGCTTGAACAACCTCATTGGGATCACTAACAATGAGAAGGTCAATGAGTGTGTCTGATTCATTAGTATGATGAGTTGGATCGAGAGGTAAAATAGTCATGTTTAGGCATTGGAAAATTGTAGTCAGTTGAAAGTAGTCAAAGTTACGATTTGTCATGTTCAAGTCGGTGTTCATATCCCCCATAACTAGTATACGGTTATAACAAGGCATAAGAGAAAGCAAGGCACTTTCGAAATCTGTGAAATGACCTATTTTTGGTGGGCGATAACAGATACCAACGAGTAATTTATCAGTACTAGATAAGGATAATTCAAGTAGCATAAACTCTGGTCTGGAACAATACTCTTGTTTAGATGTGATTAAAACTTTTGTTTTGATACCTTCTTTCACATAAATTGCTACACCCCCACAAGCTTTATTTAATCTATCATTCCGGAAAAGATTATATCCAGGCAATGCAACAAAATTTGATGAAATACTAGGCTTCAAAAATGATTCGGAAATTCCGATTATATTGAAGTCCTGAAAATGGAAGATTGCTCTGAGTTCATCAATGTGGCAACTGAGGGATTGTATGTTAAGGTGAGCAGCCTTGAAAAGTTTTTTGAAAGAGTGGAGCTTATTTGCTAGAAACATACCTGCGTCATTATTACTATTATTGAAATAATCATACCTATTTGAGGGCGAGCGAGCTGACGTGTCAGTGAGAGGCATCATGGAAGCAGCAGACCAATCGTGAACCGACCTCAGAACAACACATGACGGGGAAAATGGGGATGAAACTGATAAAACTTAACCTAAATGAAAAAGTCTCTTGATTCGAGTGCATTCAGCATGCCTTGACAGTTCGGCTCCCTTCACTATTTAAAGCACTAGTTCAAAACAAAATTCACTAAACACAATAAGATGTAGATGTGTGGAGTTCAGGTGATGAATAATCCTAATGGTGAATAAGACGAAGATTGAGAAAGAACTGGTAGTGGGAGATCTGGTCCAAGTGGAGATAGAGTGAGTAGGTATCCAGTAGTGGAAGAATCGGGTCCAAGTGGAGGTAAGCGAGAAGGAATCCAGTAGTGGAAGATCGAGTCCAAGTGGAGACAGAGAGAGATGGAATCCAGTGGTGGAAAATCGAGTCCAAGTGGATATAGAGAGAGATGGAATCCAGTAGTGGAAGATCGTGTTCATGATGGAGATAGAGCGAAATGGGATCCAGTAAAAACTGAAAAAGAGAAGAAAAAGCCAGCAGAAAAACGAAAAATCTTTGAAGAAAGTTATCAATTGAGAAAAGATACATAATACAACTGATAATGAATAATATCCCCATAAAATTGAAGAGGAATAGTATGATTCAATGTGGGAAAGAATCGAATATTATATGGATAAATATATGGATATTATAATATAATATATGGATACTAGTAGAAGGTAATCAGATAGAGAGAGAAAAGGTAGGAAGATAAATAGATATAGAAAGAGAAATAAACATTTGAACATGCTGGATAGCTAGTGAAAAAATCACAGGGAAAATAATGATAACAATGGGGAAAAAAGAAGAGAAAGAAGGAATGTGCACAAATTGAGAAGAACTTATGAAACTGAACTATAGAATAAGAAATAGAACATCGTATTGTGATCTTGAATTAATCAAGGAGAGAAGAAGAAGAAGAAAAGAAGAAGAAAAGAAAAAGAAAGAGAAGAAGAAGAAGAAGAAGAAGAAGAAGAAGAAGAAGAAGAAGACGAAGAAGAAGAAGAAGAATAGAAAAGAATAATAATCATCATCGCAAACAACAATATTCAAGTAATCATTATAAATATAAGATCAAGAAGAGAAATTAGAAAGAAAAATAAGAAGTAGAGGAGACGATGGAGAAAGTGCTAGATTATTTTAGATGAGTTTTAAATAGGATTGAACGGTGAAGTGTGAAAAATATTATATAGTATTAGAAGTATAATTAACTATTGGGAGTTGCAATAACCATAAAAGTAGTAAATTGAGAACTGTAATATTTTAGTGATGAATGTCTAAGATAACATTAAATGAAACACAGCCCCTATATAAGCATATGAACAGACTACCCACCCCTCCGTTCTATCAATAATTCTTCACACATTTGCTTCTATTGCTCGAGCTGTGGCAACAGTAGGAGATATCATTATGTACACCTAATATAGAAGAGATTACTATCTTTACCTATAGATTACATCCATATCTATAACGTATGTTAATCATCCAATTTATTTGAAATTCAGCATTTAGAAAGTTATTAATTATGGAAATAATTTTGGTAAGAGATGTAATAATTATTAGTAAGAATAGAGATAATGATTCTCTAAGTACCCTCTGGAGTATAGTAGTTGATGCATTGAACGTAGTTTTGGGAATTAATATCAAGATAAATTATTAATCAGTATTAACAAATGTGGATCTCCTTAGTTTGAAATAATTGCCTCATACATAATCATTAATAGCAGTGGAAATATTCATTTATAGAACAGAAAGCCAGCTCATGAAAAATGCCAAGGTATATCTATTGTAAAATGTTTTAATACGAATTTCCTATTTTTGTAGTGAAGGGCACCTTAGTAATCGAATCCTGAAATGATTTAATTTACCTTTATTTTTTGAAGGTCGGTCATCCTCTCGACTGTGTGGACCCTCTTGGATCCTCCCTCGCCAATAGAGATCTCGATCCTCCCATCCGATGACCAGACAAGAGAGAGAGAGAGAGAGAGAGAGAGAGAGAGAGAGAGAGAGAGAGAGAGAGAGAGAGAGAGAGAGAGAGAGAGAGAGAGAGAGAGAGAGAGAGAGAGAGAGAGGAGTGAGAGTGAGAGAGAGTGAGAGAGAGTGAGAGCCCGAAGGAAAGGGTATGTGTGAGAGAGTATTGTGGTTGAGTGGGAGTGAGAACTGACATACTTAATAAGTTCATCTCCATTGCCTCCAAGGCAAACGCTGCATTAACTGCTTTTGAAAGCAGACAATGCAACAATGAGGCCACTGCTGGTGCTTCCCAGCGGCCAACATCTCAAAACTCACATTTGGTAAATTTTCAGTTGCCTCAGATTCCGCTTCCATGCTTCAATGGGGAGCTTTCAAAATGGCAAGCATTTTCAAGTGCTTTTACCAATATTATTGGTAATCAGGATAATATTAATGACTCATTGAAATTTTTCTATCTTCGTCAATCACTCAGTGGTGAAGCTCTTGCTAGAGTGGAACACATTGAAGCTGACGAAAATGGTTTTCAGCTTGCATGGAACCTCTTAAGGGAGAGGTATGACAATAAGAGATTAATTGCTGCCAGGCACGTCACGGCAATTGAATCTCCTCCTACTATAAAACGTAACTGTCCGCAATCATTACGGGCATTCATTGATTTTTGCAAGTCCCACATTACCGTGCTCGAAGTGCTTCAACTTGGAGTCCAAATCAAGGACTTATTGTACATGCACAAAATGTTGTTGCAGTTGGATACTGCTACTGTTCAAGAATGGGAAAAGAGTGTTGGTATACATGACATTCCCACCATTGATAAATTTTGGAATTTTTTGGAATCACAATGCAAAATCATGGAAGCTGTTGCTTCAAGCTCAGCTAACCACCATCAAGGAAATGTACAGCAAGGTACATCTAACTCTGTTGGTGCTCATAGCAAGCCGAAGTTCAATCAAAATCAATCAAATGTTCAATCTAGAATGCAGGTTACTACCTCTTCTATGCCACCTTGTAGTTTTTGTAATTCTGTTGGTCATTTTCCAAATCGTTGTAATGAATTATTGAAGTTGCAGGTTACTGATCATTGGAATGCTGTCCGTGACAAAAGGTTATGTTATAATTGCATCAAGCCTTTCACACCCAATCATATTTGTTCGGACAAATCCTGTGCACTTTGTGGCAAGAGTCACAACACTGTTCTTCATAGGTCGTATTCTCAATCACGAGACACTCAGCCTACTTCTAGGGATAAGGTAACTTCAAATGTTATTCATTCTCAATCTTTTGCTCCCTCCAAGGTTAAGATTGCTGGTTTGAATTCCATCATGGTTCAGAATGCGGAAACAACTAAACAAGCTGTTTCTCATGCAGAACAGCCTCAGAAGAACTCTCATGTCACAATGAGCTCCACCTCGTCACTGTGTTTGCAACAGCAATCAACTGTCGCTTTGTTACCTACTGCCGAAGTTTTGGTTCAATCTTCTAGTGGGGAATTTATTAAAGCAACCGCGCTTTCAGATTCTTGTTCTGATTGTAATTTGATGTCAACTAGGTTGGCTAAAAAATTGTCACTTGTTACTTTGTATTCGGACACTTTGATTCATAGTGTGGGTGAGAATAAGACCAAATCATCTATTTCTCATTCAGCTTGCTTATCTTCATCTGATCGTTTGTGGTCGGTTGAAGAAAATTGTATTGTAGTTGATAGCATATCATCTAAAGTTCCTAGTGTTAACATTGATCTTTCTAAAATTTCAATTCCTGTTGAACTCAAATTAGCTGATCCATTGTTTGATCAATCTAAACCTGTAGATTTGTTACTTGGTGCTGGCATATTCGCATCGATACTTCAGCCTGGTAAATTGTATCTAGCTCAAAACACTCCCATTCTTCAGAAAACCAGTCTAGGTTGGGTCATATTTGGTTCTTGTAAAACTATTCGTCCTATTGCAGCACCTCGTTCGTGCCTCCCTGCTTCGCCTGTGGCCGCTCCCCATGCGGTCATGTCAAATTTTCTAACTTCAAACGATGTCTCTCATCAGTTAGAGAAATCAGTTCAGGACATCAGTTCTCAATCAGTTCAGGTATTAGCTACCACTTCTTCTCATAATGATATTGTCTCAGGCATAATTAATAGTTGCTCCACCTATCACAAAATCGTTCATACAACAGCGTATGTTCTACGGTTCATTCATAATTGTAGGAAACAAAATTCAGTCGCTCCACGCTTTGGTCAATTAGCTGTCTCTGAAATATTAGAAGCTGAAAATTGTATCTTCAAATCCATTCAAGAAGAAGCCTTCTCTGCTGAACTTAAAGCATTGCATCAAAATCAGGAGCTATTGCCTAATAGCTCTATTAAAGCCTTGTCACCATTCATTCACTCAGATTCACTGCTCAGAGTTGGTGGACGTTTGCAGAATGGAAATGCTTCCTTTGATTATAAACATCAAATATTGTTGCCTAGCAATCACAAATTCACTCGTGCATTGATTGTTGCTCACCATCGTCATCTAAGTCATGCTGGTGTGCAGGCCACCATGGCCAGTGTAAGACAACAATTTCGGTTTCCCTCTACCCGTCGCACCATCAAAAGTGTATTGCGGCATTGCATAATGTGTTTTCGCTTTTCGGCTCTTCGTTCTGAGCAAATCATGAGTAGTTTACCAGAGGCCCGCGTTCAGGCTAATTTTCCCTTTTACAATTGTGGCTTGGATTACGCCGGTTCTATTTCCATTTGTGTAGGCGGCCCCAAATCTTGTACTTTTTCTAAAGCATACTTGTCGCTGTTTGTGTGTATGGTAACTCGTGCCGTTCATATAGAAACCTTCTCGGAACTTACTTCCAAGGCATTTATTGCTGCTCTGATTCGGTTTTCTGCTCGTCGTGGCATTCTGCATTCCATTTTTTCGGACAACGCCACAACTTTCGTTGGTGCCAACAATGAGCTACGTGAGCTCCACGAATTTTTGTCCTCTGATCGTCTCAAATCAGATATTCATGACACTATGTCTGTACTCAACATCCAATGGCACTTCATTCCCCCTCGGGCTCCACACTTCGGTGGACTCTGGGAGAATGCGGTAAAAAACTTCAAACGCATATTCCATGTAGTTACATTCAACAAGGTATTTAACTTTGAAGAAACCTGTACTCTTGCTACTCAGGTCGAAGCCATCTTGAATTCGCGCCATCTTGTTCCCTTGTCAGAAGATCCGCATGATCTTGCTTACTTGTCTCCAGGTCATTTTTTGATTGGACGTCCACTTACGTCATTACCCTTTTTACCGCCTAACACCAAACACATTGATCATCATTCACGTTGGTATCAACTTGCTGTTTCTATCCAGGAGCTTTGGGATAGGTGGTCTCGTGAATATTTAACGATTGAATATTTAAATATTTGAATATTTAAATATTTAACTTCAGAAAAAAGGCAAATGGTTAAACAATTGTGAAAATTTGAAGGTCAGCACGGTTGTCATCTTGAAGGATCCTGGTTCCGCACAGTCCACTTGGAAACTGGCGCACATTACTGAAGTTCATCCCGGTAAGGACGACAAGGTTCGAGTTGTCACTGTTCTCACTCCCTCCGGCACTTTTAGGAGAGCTATTTCGAGTTTAGCACCTCTGCCCATTGATGAGGATTCTAGTTAATCCCCTTGCTCTTATGGTTCATTTCGTATTTTCAGGTTTCATTGTTTTTTCCCCTGGTTCTCACATGGTGCCCAGTTTTCAATTTCCAATTGCTTTGCCAGATTTTACATATTTCTTACTTTTCCTTATTGTACCATACCCCCATATGACACAAGGGGCCCAGTTTATGTAAAATCTGACATAGCATTTTTCAGAACGGTTCCACTTTGTTACTCGTTCCGTTACTACGTAGACGTCATGTTGTCATTCTGTCCGGTGACGTCACAGTCAAGGTTCCACGTCACTGCCACAATCAAGTTTGTTTTCTATTATTCGTCGTGTCATTTGTCGTTTCAATCTTAAGATTTGTATTATTCAATTTTTTGGAATTTATTTTGTCTTTTAGGCATCTTACTTTCTAGATATTTGCTATTTTTTCATCAAGCGTTTTACTTACGTTTCGAACATATCCGGCATGTCCTTTTTCAGCCGAGCATTAGCTTGTTTTCTTGTCTTTGATCATCGTCTAGTCGGAGAGTGCACTTTCGCTCCCGGTCTAAACTTTTCATCCATATTCATCTGATCTACGGAACGTTTTTAAAAAGTGAATTATTCTTTCAAATTAATTCGTTTACTCTATTCTTCAATTGTGATTCAATTATTCATCAATTTCTGCACATATTTACACTGATAAACTTTGTCAAGATCACAACCTTGTGTTGGCGTCTATCGCCATTTTTCTAACAATTGGCTTCACCTCTTGAAACTCAAACTTTCATCATCTCTACCGTTTGGAAATCAATCTAAAAATTCCACAACTTGAAATTCGGATTATTTGTTTGGAATTCTACATGTTCCTGCTCACATTTCCACTGGGGGATTTGCCTACTGTTGGACGCTTCCATTCTTGTCATTGCATGGCCAGATCACATCGTCGCTTGCTGATGTCCTGTTCTTTTGGGTACCGTGGATTCCTTGCCTGTCTGCCTGGCTGCATCTCTTCTTCAAAATTTTATTCAGGTTATGTAAATCGTTCTAATCAACTTTCATTTACGCATGTATTACATAATTGTTCATAAAATACTACAGCGTGTCGATACTGAACCACGTTGTTCTCTATTTCAAATTCAAACAGTTTTATGTGCATTCATACAATTTTTGTAGCTATCATTCAACCTTTTCGGCAATTAAAAAACATTTAATTGTCCATACCTTTGGCAATCGAGCCTATCTTCATGAATTCAATATGCTACAGTGCATGTCTCATTGAGAGCACTGTCCTACATAACGTCAAGGTTATAATATGTACTTCATTCAATTTTGTTGATAGCTACCCTTGGCTTTACAAGCATATTAATGTCGACCAAGACATTCAATTTTGTTGATAGCTACCCTTGGCTTTACAAGTGATATTTTAAGGCCACTGACACCTATTAATTGTTCTATTGATGTCTATCTTGACATTCAATTCACTGAAGGCCCATGTCGCCTGTATTTAACTTGGACAATATTTCATTGTATTTGACAGCTACCCTTGGCTTTACAAGTGATATTTTAAGGCCACCGACGCCTATTTCAATGTGTATGACATTGACCTTTGAACTTGCTTATTTGTGTTAATGTCGACCAAGGCATTTTCATTTTTGAACTTACTTACTTGTGTTAATGTCGACCAAGGCATTCTCATTTTTTTGAACTTACTTACTTGTGTTAATGTCGACCAAGGCATTTTCATTTTTGAACTTACTTATTTGTGTTAATGTCGACCAAGGCATTTTCATTTTTGAACTTACTTATTTGTGTTAATGTCGACCAAGGCATTTTCATTTTCTGAACTTACTTACTTGTGTTAATGTCGACCGAGACATCCAATCATTCTAAGATTATTTGTGTTAGTGTTAATCAACATTTAACCATTTCTATATATCGAGCATTATCTACAGCTCATTGTCATTTGTTACTATTCCTTTTTAAAAATCATTAAGATTGAATTTTTCAGCAGTAACTTTATTATTGTAGCACTTGAATTTTATATTCTCAATTCAGGTATCATTAATAATAACTTTCGATTATTGTCAGGCTTCAATGGTCATTAATGTCATTGACCTAATTTCATTTAAATTTTGTATTTTTCTAACGTTTTTTATTACATGTTGTAATTGTTCCAAGGTTTTTATTCGATTTAAACTACTTACACTTGTTTTTGTATGTGGCCATCTTCCTATTATTTTATTAATATTAAATCTCATCTTGTTGACTCATTTTGTCTTTTATTGGCGTACTTACCACACTTCAAGCTATCAGTATTTTTATGCACAGAATTCAGAGATTTATTTGTAGGTATTAATACCAACTATCATTCACAGTCCACTGCCCTGACTTTGGATTCTGTCACTTGTATTTGCATCTGTGGAGAGAAAAATTATTTTATTTTGTTCAATCACTGAGAGAAAAAACAATATTGAACAACAAGGTACAATGGATTAATGTTATAAGCCTCCATAAGTGTAGGGGAGTGTCTTCAACTAGCTTCAAGCTTGCGCCTTAGTAATAATAAGGCGCCTATTACGCCTTAGTAATAATGATTGGTGAAAAAGGCCTTAGTATTCTAGGGTAAACCCAACTGTCCAGTTGGGAGTGCATTTGGTAGTGCTTATTGGGACTGCATTTGGTAAGTGCATTACATAATGGTGTTTCATGTTTCATATTTATGAACCAGTTACATGCAAAGATAGATAGATTAAATAGCATTGACTGCCCACCTAAATCAGGGGGATTTGGAACTTGTCGAAAAATCTAAATGGTCGAACAAAAAAGACACAGCCCACAGTAACAAATACACAAGACACAGGGAAAGAAAGCATGATACCATTCATATGGAGTAATGTTGAATGTACTCTTCCTTTGAGTAGAGAGCACTCTTAGAGAAATCTATCTTTAATTGAGATCTAAATTTGCGTTCAATTTATTCATCGAAAAAACATACTGGCGTCTGCCGAACGTGACTTTATCACAATGCAGCACCTTGCATTTCCCTTTGATGTCTCCCAATAGAATTTGTTGACCTATTCAGTTGGAAAAATAACTAGTAGTCCTGTGAAAATTAGACCTCGCGCAGTTAAAAACCACAGCCTCCATCAGGGTGAATTATGTGCTGTTATGACGTGTCGGCGAAATATCGGTGTGTAAGCCACTAATGACTGTTTGAAATGTATCGTCAATAATTACTGATATTAAGTAAAATTATTATCATTAGAATGCTAATAATTTGTTGTAAACAGCTACAATCATACCGAGTTGAAGTACCTACTTACCAAGTTGAAAGCAGAGAAAAGTCGGGAGAAAATAATAAGCTACCTACTTTGAGTTATCAATATTGCATGCCTCATCGCTTGCAATAGTTCACACGACAGCTGATTTTTCACCAAATTACATTGGGATATTAATTGCATGCGTCATTTCATGCAATTAATAATCCACTCGACAGCTGATTTATGATAAATAATTCTATAGTCTGATTTTTACGATAATACTGGCGTTTGAAAGAGACTCTCCTTTTGTTTTATCCTTGAAATGCAAAATTTCAAAAAACCTTGTATATATACGTTGACGCGCAATTTAAAGAGTAACATACCTGTTAAATTTCATTGAAATTTTTTGCCGCGTTTCGCCGTATATGCGGAACATAAAAATATTTAAACATAAAGAGAAATGCAAAACCGTCGACTTGAATTTTAGACCTTGTCTAGTCTTGACTTAATCTCATAGTTGTACAGTCAGTGCCAGTGAGATTTTCTGCGCACACTTCATTGTTACCATAATATTTAGATGATGGTATTCCTAGATGAAATGGATCGGCGTGAATATGCCGAATGGATCGACTCGTATCATATTTGAGGATAATGATAACTTAATGATGATGGAATACTTTTCTGTTAAAAGGAATAGTCTCCATTATGTTCTTAGGGATTTGCTTGTGATCATGTTTCTATAAAGTCGTCATTCTATCAATTCGAAGATCAGCCTTCAAAAATTTAGGTCAACTTATACATTTCAACTCACGTTGCTACACGTTTCAACTTAGCAAAACGACATAGGGAATTAGTATTATTATTCTCTAGAGCCCTGGAAATATCCCTGTTATTGTTCTTGGTACCTTATACAAAAGGGACTCCATAATACAAAAACAAATCAGTCCTTGCCGGACAAAGCTAGAGAAAGAAGAAGAAGAAGAAGAAGAAGATGACAGGAGGAGAAGAAGAACAAGTGAGAAGAAGAAGATAATAGAAAAAGGAGACAAAAGAAGCAGAAGAAGGAAGAAGAGGAAGAAGATGAACAATAATAAGAAGAAAAAATATAGATAGGAGAAGATTATAACCGTTGAGTACACTATTTTATCTATAACCACTCTTTTCTTGAATTGGAAATTTATAAATTACTGGTGGTACTCCCATACAGTAACAGTCAGGTGTGTGTATTCAAATACAGTTGGATAACATCTTTCCAATATTGTTCCATCCATCTAGAAGTATATAATCTGTTCTTTCTTACATTGATATCAC
Organism: Nilaparvata lugens; assembly: GCF_014356525.2. Classification (NCBI taxonomy): domain Eukaryota; kingdom Metazoa; phylum Arthropoda; class Insecta; order Hemiptera; family Delphacidae; genus Nilaparvata; species Nilaparvata lugens. The sequence goes on along the minus strand of NC_052518.1, from coordinate 68,422,088 downwards.
TAATGTATAAGTTACTGCAGTATCAAAATTTGGCCTTAACCTGAACAATTGAAAGTCACATTTAAATAGTTATTTTGGAGTTTGGTAGAAATAAATTTACATGGAAATCAATTTATTCATTAAAGGCAATCTACATAATTCTAATAGGTTCTGATAACCCATAATGATAAAATAGGTGTTCAATGAATAAATGAAGCCTAACAACTTGAAATATATTTCAAATCATTTAAGAATAAATTGATTCTACCTCGGTGCTAGTCAGTTTTACATCTGTACATGTATCATTGTATTGAATTATTAAATATTTGATGATTTTTGTAAAACGACATTCTAATCCTGGACTAGTAGTTCTATGAACAGTAGACCTCGCGCAGTTATAAAACACAGCCTCGTCTCATACTGTCCATAAGAGTAAATCCTGTTTGTATGTTGTGTTGGCAAGATGTCGGTGTGAAAACGGCTAATGGCTGTTGGGGTTAGTGTATCAAAAATATGCTAACATCAAAAGCTAATCTCCTTCAACACACTGGCAACAGGTCAGCCCGAGTTGAAAGCAGATAAAGGTCAAGAGAAAATGTTTTCTTTCCGTTATTGATTGCATGCGTCATTGCATGCAATGAATAGTCAACACGACAGCTGATTTTTTACTAAGTTACATTGATATATTAATTGCATGCGTTATTGCATGTAATTAAAAATCCACTCAACAGCTGGATTATTATGGATGATTCTATTCTGATTTTTACTGTAATATTGGCGTTCGAAGGAGACCTTACCCATTGATTTAACCTTAAAATGCAAAATTTCCAAAAAACCTTGTATATACGTCGAGGCACAATTTAAAAAGGAATATACCTGTCAAATTTCATGGTAATCTATTGCTGCGTTTCGCCGTAATTGCGGAACATATAAACATAAAGAGAAATGCAAAGCCGTCGACTTGAATCTTAGAACTCACTTCGCTCGGTCAACAAATTCAAATTTTAAGAAACCACAAATATCCTGGATGAAAAGGGGAATCAATTGCTATGTAGATTTGAATCTAAATGTCTAGGATACACTAAACAGTCCACTAAATTCATCATTTTTTCTCCACAGGAGAAACGTTTAAAGCTGGCATCAAATGATGTCACCACATTTTTTCCATTTGTAAATTATATATTCATATATGTATGTCACGTGGATTGAAGGAGCGTTGTTTGTCACATTGTTTGTTGATTGAAGGAAGATTCTATTTTACTATTTAAATAAATCATAATGTAATTTACTTATCCACTTCGAGATTTACATAGTGATAATAAGTTGGAAATGAAATGTATAACAAACACTTCAGTTGCTATGAAGGCCTACTGTATTGTACTCTGTAGTATCTTATTTTTTACTAAAGTGATGAAGTATCAGAAAAAACTATTATTCAGCATTGTTATGCATTATTTTCAATGTATTTCTTCTCTTTCTTTTCAATAATTCAAAATTTGTTATTATTTTAAATAAGTAGATAACTTAACTATTGTTTGTTTTTAATCATATTATTTGTATTATTTTTTGTATTGTTATAATACTTGATAGAGAGTTGAGTGTAAGAGAGGGTCGACTGCGCCCTAACTTCGCTCTCTAAGAAAAATAAAGGCAGTCAATCTATTCTATTCATGTCACCATAATATATAATTATGTATATATATTAAAAAACAGATGACATCAAATTTATTAGAGCAAATGAAATGCCTTCATCTTCATGTGTAGGCAACACACCACACCAACCTTGTTCCTGTGAGACTGACCTTGTCTCTGTGACACTCCACTTGTTCGAATGGGACTCCACCCCTCTTCTTGTTCCAGTGACACTACTTGTTCCAGTGAGACAGACCTTGTCTCTGTGAGACTGACCTTGTCTCTGTGAGACTCACCTTGTCTCTGTGAGACTCATCTTGTCTCTGTGGGAACTTGTTCCTGTGAGACTGCCATTTATAAAAATACTTGTTCCTATGAAACTTGTCTCTGTGACACTAATATCGTTCAAAAACACTACTTGTCTCTGTGAGAACTTGTCTCTGTGATACGGACTCGTCTCTGTGGGAACTTGTTCCTGTGAGACTGCCATTTATAGAAATACTTGCTCCTGTGAAACTTGTCTCTGTGACACTAATATCGTTCAAAACCACTACTTGTCTCTGTGAGAACTTGTCTCTGTGAAACATCCCCAACGCGTCACCCGTCTCAAGACCTAATTCATAACACAGCTAATGTAACTAGGTAGGGAAGATCTCTGTAAGTCACGTTAGGTTTCTTTGCTGAACAAAATCTATCAACGTAGCAAACATAAATTGTGGGTCTTCCAAACTGTACTATTCAGGATAAACAGATATCGAAAATTCCACAGTATGTGGCAATTATAGCAATTCCAAGATTTGTGGAGTTGACGATAGTTTCATTAATTTATCATGATCAATGTGACGCAGATAGAAGTGGGAAGGAAGACATAGTTGCGCGCTAGTCATATATCTCACTAGTAACTCACGATCAACATTTCAAGCTAACGAGCGATAGTCACGTGATGAACTAGCAGCTATAAAGTGAGTAGCGACCATTCCCTAGCTCTAGTCTATCAAGAGGGGTTCGAGCGCTCTAGCCGTTAGTTGAACCAAGAGGGTTCTCAGTTTACATTGATTTTTTAAAAGTAAGTTTAACTTAATCAAGACAAATATTAATTTAAGTATGTAGTGGTAACAACTGAATAGCTGTACCCAAAAATGAATGTGACAAGATTTATTAGTATTTATTTCACTAGCAGCGACTGAGTTTGAGCTATTTCAGCTTAGTTTGACAGACACTTCAATTTTTCGCCCAAAAATAACTGATTTTTACATTCTCCTCCCATTTTCAGGACAGAAAAATGCCAATCCTTTTTTATGGAACGTAGAGTTGATTCAGAAAACCCCTACACCATCATTTACAATTTATTTACATCCTGAATTGTTTTCTTATGCAATTATAGAATTGTTTCCTATGAATGGAGTAATCACCTTCATCGAATTGAAGACCATTAAAAAAATACTAAACCACTTTGTCCAGTTTTGAATAGTAACGATTATCTTGGAAAACAGATTCAATTCGGAATCATAAAAAAACTCGCTGCAGATGTAGGAAAGTAAGCATTCAGGTATATCAACTGGCAAGTTCAGATTGATATAATATTTCTGTAATTCTACAACATAGTATTAATATTCGAATATGTATGGTTTACTCAATATGAATCAACTCATGCCCTTTTTCGGTTGTTTAATAGTATTAACATATGTTTAGACTTAATATAATTTCAATATGTATTTTTTTCAAGCGTCAATAACATTATTCTTCAAAATATATTGTGTTAATAAAAACAAAAACGGATACTAGTTTGAACATATCAATTTGCAATAAGTGGTGCTATTAAAAAAAAAATACATCAAGCCTTCCGGGATCGGGTCTTGCTCCGTCCCAGGAAGAACTGGATCGAAACCGGCCGCGTGTTGCTGGTTATCATGGTGAAGAGAAAAGCCAGGGGAACCATAGCACCTACTCTGTTCCTGTGACTGTTCCTGGGAGTAGCCTGGCCTATGGGGTACGCTCAGGTGGAGGAAATTTGAGCTCTCCGTTTTTTGTAGTAGCTGAACACACTGAAGCCTCTGGAGGAGGCTTGGTTTTCCAATGAGGGTCCAGACCATATGGGAATCAAGAGTGCCCCCATCTATGGAAGTAGCAGGCATGTGAAATTAACCAGACTGTGAAATTCATGGGCCCGCCTCTGTCTCTGCATGTAGCATTATAGTATATCAACCCCCCCACCATTGATCTCTCTTCCTGAAACGTTCCGTTTCAAAATATTGACGTTGTTATTGTGAATTTATCAGCTACTTGAATTACAGAAGCCTATGTAAGCCTGAGACTGGATATATTCAATATGACATTATTGCATAAGCAGTGTTGCAAAGACATCTACTCAATTACAATCAGCTAATTACTGTTTGAATATTAGAGTTGGATAGCTTGTATATTCCCAGTCTTGGATACGATTTAGTAGCTTATGCAAGACATATAACATTTCACCGGTAATGCTCCCTTTGAAACTCTCAATCAAACTATGTTTTCCCGACTACTTTTGACTTGGAAAACTAATTTTAATATGAGGCCTATTCCTTACAACTTTTTCGCTTTATCCACCCACTCTAATCCTTCGAAACAAATGAGTTCCTAACATGTCGAGAATTGAATGTTTCATAGCCGACATTGATGAAGTTATTCTGTTAACTTTAAAAAAGTGTAAGTTGGATCGAGAATATCAAGAGCTAGTAGAATGAAAAAATTCTCCATTCTTCTGATACAAATTAGATCTACTTATTAGTTCTTTCCATGATTGTGAGAGACGTTATATTAGAATACATTCTTATCGCCATTTTCTAATTTAAATTCTCCTTTTAAAACTCCACGCCAAAAAGTTCTCAATAGAATTTTGGGAAGATAATGTGGTCAAGTTGTAATACGCTATTCCAGAGAATCTGGCAATGCTGATATTTCGTCGGTTGTGGGCTCAAGTCTCTTGTTTCATTCCTACAATCAATTTAGTGTACCTTTGTTGAGATATAACGTATTGATTGCATGCTGTGTGTTGTGTTGAATTGATATCATTAGTATTTGTTGAGTAATAGTATTTATCTATATATAGGTATTCAGTATATTATTTATAGCGTATTTAGTAACTCTGATAACTTTCAACTAGGTTATTGTTCCTGATGCAGAATAAATAAAGTTGGGTCGCCCACTGAATTTTTTTCTCAGTGGGAACAAACCCATCTGATGTAATCTGTCACATTATAATACCTGTATGTAAAGTCTACATTACGATTTCACTCTGTTATTTAGATTTATAGTCTGATCTAGCCATGTAGATTGATGAGGGTTGGAGGGCATTTCCTGTCTCCTCACAGAGCCACTTCTGTGGAACTGATTTCTCAAGTCACACTCTTCCATTTCACGTTTCAGATCGACCAATTTCAATTCATACAGAATTAGTTTTCAAACCTCTCCAAATCAAAATCTCTGAATTGATGCTATCTTGGAATCATGAATTCCACACTTTTGTCCCCAATCATTACTCTCACGGGTTCACTATCCCAATTCGTATCCTAAAGTTGAACAAATAAAAAGTAGTAATTACAATGAAAATGTGAATTGCATTATTTTCTGTGTTCTTGAGAAGATGTGGTATAGATGACCTGACAATTATCACAATTAATTATTACTTGATTAAAAAACTGAGAGCACTGAGTTTTGATCAATACCACCACAGATAAAATAAGTTCTATGCAGATGTGCAATGGGCGTGCGCGTAACCCATCTTACTGCGACATTCACTTTGGAGCGCTAGAATCACTGAGCAATTATCACAGCTCAACTATCATCTATAAATATACTGCAACAGTGAGCACTTTCACAGTGTTGCCAGATTGGGCGTGAGTTGGTGTGAGCGAGTAGGAATGAAGTGTGAAACAGAGAGCGACTCGTTTGACAAGATTCTCTGTCAATGACTGAACACAGCATGTTGTGAGAAGGTGTGAGTGAGTGGGAATTAATTGTGCGACAGAGAGGCCCAAGTTGATAAAACTTGGCTCACTAATGATGATTAGAATTACTAGAATTGATTTGACTTTAATATAATTACCATACATAAATATTATAATATTATAATGTTTAATTAATTAATAATGACTGTACACTATAGATTTAGAGAAAGCAGCGAGACTTTGAATCTCAACATTAATTAACAGTGTTTTCAATGTGATCTCCAACTTTTTGAATGAATAAACCAGTGATCATCAAACAAGTAATCTATTTGAAATAAAATGCAAAGCTGCTCTCAAATTATAGATGCAACTGTTTTACCTCATAATTCTATTATTGGAATTAATTGCTTCCCAGATTAAGTAGAGTTTGTGATAAAATTCATATGCAAACTTACTTGTAAAGTAAATGTTAGCAAATAGATAGTTGGTGATAAACAAATGAAAAAATTGCAAAATTTTTGAATTTATTATTTTAATTGAGTCATAAATTATAATGAACCTTGTCTCTGCAACCAAAATTCAGTTTACATATTTTGTCTACATATAAAATGACAAATGGATAACAGGTTACTATGGATGAAAGCAGCTCTAGAGGTGAAGAAAATTTAATATTGAACTACAGAATTTCTCTTGACTTTCCAATGCTGAAATTGAAATGTAGAAATACAAATGGAGAAATTACATTTTCTACTCATTATTATCAATCCATGGACGATTCAAATTTCATCGAATAGAACGACTGAGAAATGCTCTCACAGAATTCTTTTCCGTTTTTGAAAGTCACGTTTGCAGGCAGATTTTGGCCGAGGGTGGAAATTATGAATAGAAATACTTCACGGTCATTTCCATTCTCTGTGTTGATTCACCCTCCTCTGGCCAAAAACAAAATAATGGACTGGGAGTGTCTTGAAACGTGTGTAGTTAGTTTTACTAGAGGGAATTATAAAGTTGGTTTCATTTTAATTCTCAGCTAGTTTTACTAGGGGGAATTATAAAGTTGGTACCTCCATGAAGATCCAAGAAATTAGAATTATAGATTTGATGAAAAATGTACAATCCTCTGCCATTATTATGTGGTTAAGTGGTAGAGTGGACATTAATGTCCTAATTTCGTCACGTAATCAAATAAAAAAGTTATTCTATTACTATCCACATAACAAAACAAGATTTGCAAAAATAATAAATTGCAAATTTTATAAAGAGACAGCACTAAAATATAATTAATTCCATGCTACTTTGCAGTTTACACAGAAGTTACAATTTAATATAATTCTTGACTGTAAATTGAGAATAGACCAGGATAAAGGATTGATTACAAAGATTAACTGGATGTGATTAAACACCTAATAATAGTATATTATAATTATGGTCGCACTACAATATGTGGCCTTCTTTCCACCAAACTTTGTAATCAATACATTTTTCATAACCACGTACAACTCATTAAAATTAACAATTTCTCAGTTTGAGAAATACTAAGGCTTATTACGGCTTGATTACAAGCTTAAGCTTATTACATTTGATTATTTCAGCTTATTACAAGCTGATTACATACTTAAGCTTATTACATTTGATGAATAAAGTATTTCATATGTATGAGACTTCAACTTATGTATGTGGCCTTCTTTCCAACTAACTTTGTAATCAATACATTTTTCATAACCACGTACAACTCATTAGAATTAACCAAAAATTAACAATCCTCAGTTTGAGAAATACCAAGGCTTATTACATTTGATGAATAAAGTATATCATATGTATGAGACTTCAACTTACTTTTTATTTTAAAAAATGAAATGTAATAATAAAATAGCTCTTACTGTAATATTTTGAATTATTTGGTAAGCCTACAGTAACAGGTAACAGTAGGTTAGTCATTGCTAGACACCTGCATAAACACCTTTTTATAAATGTGGACGATGAATCTTATGATTATAAAGGTGAGACAGAAGGAAGAATCATTTTATATTATGGACAAAAAGAAAAGGAAGGGAGAGAGGCGATAGTAGGCTATGTAAATAAGATTCGTGAAAGAGACCGAGTGACTACTCTCTCTGATCCTGTCAGTGTCAGATCGTGTCTGATCGAGAGTGACTGTCTGACTATCGATAGTATCATTCCTATAAGGACTCGCCACACCAAGCTCGCCAGTACCGCCGAGGTAGTACCACTGGTGGTAGTTTTCTCGGCTGAGCACGCCACACCGAAAAACGTCCGCTAGCGGTAGTCTCCGAGTAGTGAGTCTAGTAGTGGGGGGAGGGCGTGACTACACACTCAGCACTGCGCTACCTCTTCGAATCGCCTGCCATGTATTCAGGTTGAGCGCGCCACACTGAGCTCGCTTTGTCCGCCGTACTACCTCTCAGCGAACTTTTGTTGAATCGCCTAGCAGGCGGTCGTAGGTGGTAGTACTACCGCCGCGGTAGCGAGCTTGGTGTGGCGTGCCCTTAATAGCCCCTTCAGTTGAACGCTGTCCAACTACACTTGGACAGTTGCCAAGCACAATAAATTATATATTATTATGAATAGGGAGCAAGAAGAACCAAACGCCGTTTGTTTTTAAGACTGTGATGAGTCAATATGGCAACACTGTAAATCATATATCTATGTATTGAGCGCATATATTCATCAGTTGGTTGTGGAAACGATTCAAGCGACTCTGGTTGCAAATGGTGGAACTATGCCATTGCCAGGGACTGATACCACTTAATCAATCTCTTGTAAACTGTAAATAAGTGGTGCAACAATTTCAAGTCGTCTGATTCAAAATAGAATTAGAACAGTGCTCAATTACCATTTCCACAAAAACTTTTTCATAGATGACAACTATGTAAGATTAATTGAATCTTGGGTCTTTCAGATTGACTATTTACAATATTGATCAATATCACTTGAAATAACTGTTCAATTTTCTTTCTATTTTGAATTCGATAGGGTAAGCAGCTGTTAGGTTCTCACTGAAGAATTATCAATAAGTTTTTGGTCAAAAATTTCAATTTCCTTTTTAATGTATGGAATATTATGTGTGAGCTACACTGTGGCCTTTCAGTAATTGTAACAGTAATTGCTATTGCATTATTCAGTTATTGAAAACTACTTCCATCAATACCATACCTGGAAGTCTTTGTCAGCGTCCGAGTTGAGGCCGTACAAGATGATAAGAGACAATTCGATAATCTCCAATTAAGCAATTAAGTTATTTGTATGTCTGAGCTGGAAAAAGTTTTCCGGATAATTGCATTCATCGATTTGAAGTTGTCCAGGACCCTACTGAATACAAAATTCCTAATCACAGAAGTCACCTGTGTAATTTGTAGAAAATTGAAAACTAATGATGTTGACTATAATTACTATATTATCCAGGCACGGACAATTTGTTTAAACGGTGATGTACTCTTTTTGTGGCAATTTGTAACCCCGGAAATTATTGATGAGAATTGATTAGACCAGCTCAGTAGCCTACACATGTCAGAGCAGGTATTCAGAAGGAAAGTAGTTGTAATGCCAAGGATTAGAGGGGTTTGATGAATGGAACCGGCTGAGCATGCTCAGTGTCGCGGAGAGAGGAGTGGGGGTGAAGGTTCCTTGTTCCAGTATCATTGATCCATAGCACCCGAGCTATCAACCTACTGTAGTGTTGGAGGTTAGAGAGATAGTGGTTCAGTGACTGACCGACGCTATGAAAATGCTTAGACCTTAAAGCGTCATATCTCATATGACAAGCTCGTCCTCTGTCTTGCAGTAAGGTACATTACGTTAATTTTGTCCACTTCCACAATAGTATTATTTGTCTGCTATTAATGTTCTTTCCACTCTGCAGAGACGATGCTTGCTGACACCTTTGCCATAATTCAGCTTAATAAAACACGGCAGATTAGTCTGTAGCATCTGTTTCATTCAACGAAGCGATTACACTCTTCTACATTTTCATTCCACATTCAATTCAACTAATTATAAAAATATTATTTATTGTTTTTATATTAAATCATTTCTTAGCTTTGGTCCATCTGTTGGAAGTTTAGATAGAATTAGCGTTTTATAGTGACTATAAATTATTGTGAGCTTCTTTGCTCCTTTTGTAATTATTTTCACGAATATATTCATTTGCTCTGTTCAATAAAAATAATTACAGTAGGAAATATTATTCATTTGAAAATGAAAAATATATTTCGCCGTGGACTGACATCAATGTTTGAACTCCATTTACTACTTATGAAACTAATGTTTGATTAAATAAGTACAAATAAAAGTGAGCAATAAGAACGAAATAGAATTGAAACTAAATATAATATGAGAACAAATATAAACAAAAGAGATATGAATCATGTTATAAATACAAAATCTCATAGAAATGAAGAATAATACAATATACGTTCAGATAATATATCTTGTGAAATACTATTTTGTTAAAAAAGTAGAAACAAATAAGAAAGGGAGCATATTATAAATGTAGAAATTTATAGGGATAGAAGATGATACAATCCAACTTAACTTATATGCTTAAAGAATATATTTGTATAACTAGAATAATAATAAAATTCTGCTAAAATAATTACATACCTCAATGATTGCATTTCATCTGAAACTAATAATTATTCAGATGTAATAATACAAATTAAAAGATAACAAAGACTTAACAAAAACACAACATTAATATAAAAATCAATAATGAAATGAAAATTTAATGTAATATGTAATTGAAATGAATTTGAATCTTAATTATTATCATTATCATATTGTGTATTTCTATCACCCATGAATATGTACATAAGAAGAGATAATAATAATGCTAATTGACCGAACGTAGTGAGGTTTGTTTCAACTCGATTTGCTTTTGTCTGTCTGTATGTAACTCGGTTACGGCCAAAGGCGTTGATAGAATTCGATGAGATTTTGAAGGAATATTCCTTTTTCAACTGCGCGTCGATGTATACACAAGGTTTTTTGAAATTTTACATTTTAAGGATAATATGAAAAAGGAATTCCTCCATACTCTGATATCACTATATATATCATCTACTTTGAAGATAGGATCAATCAAACTATAGAATTATTCATAATCAATCAACTGACAAGTGAATAACGCATTACATTACATAAATTACACAGATGTCTGGCCGTGTCTATTTCTATAAGGTGGGGTTACAATATTTTTTGATGCGTGCCCATCATTATCAATATTCTTACATTTGAAAAACAAATTCAATAGGTGATTCAAAATAAAATAAAAAATGATTAAATGAACTAAATAATGCCGAAGAAATTATAATATTCTTGATTGAAAAAAAATAATTTTGAAATAGTTGAGAAATATTTTTATCAGATGGAAATATTATAACGAAACTGGATAAATTATTATATGAGATACAAATTCAAACGTGAACTGAGTTTTTGATCTTGGAGAAAACAATTAACATTTCAAGTGTAATTTATGATTCAACTGACATCAGATACTTGTGTACTTCTAGTAACTATATTATTAATATTAATTATTATAGTGATTTCAATTTATTCCCATCCCAATTACATATTACATTACATTTTATTTCAGTACATTTATAATAACCTCTCTAGCTATTTGGTATTAGCTTAGCAGGAGAGGTATACAGGTTGAAGATAACATTCAATCAGATTTTATAACATTCAGATAGTTTCAATGAACGAGAGTAAATTAACAACCAACTTACTTCGAAAACAGTTCAAATTTAATTTTAATATTTTACAAAGCATGTCAAGTACCAATACAGAATAAATCAATCACATTAAATCTTATTCTACCAAATATCGACATGTCCATGATTGAGAAGGCATTTGTTGCCATCATGATTATCTCAACTACACAGACACACACACAAAATACAACTTATTCTGATTCTGATTCATAACTTTACTTTTGATCAGAAATTAATAATAATAAATAAATATTATTTGGAAATAAACTCAACAAGAATTATTCATCTTCATATTACATGTATTCTGTTTTTAATTATTTTCAAACCTTAAAATTCATACATAGCATCTGGGAGTGTTTCAATTTATTTCTGTTGACAAATAGCATGAGCCATCTTAAAAAATAAAAAATAAATAAATTACTTGGACTACACAAATTTCAGTGTTTGCATTTTGTTAGTGGTATCACTTAAAAACAACCAAATCACTAAAGATGAGTGGAAAATGATTATTGAATAATGAACCAATAAAGAACTTTTAATTATTGATGGACTAACTAAATAATGAAATTTGAATGATTAATGCTAATCATTATTAAATAATACTTTGAATTGAATATCCTTATTTCTTTAAACTTATTGGGAACATATTGAGCAAGTTATTGCCAATTTAAACTTGAATTTAGATACAATCTCAGGTTAGCTAATCTTCTTATTCGTTATTTATTCTCATAAAATTTGCTTTTGGTTTATTTATAGATGAATAAACAATTTATGAACAGATAAACATAAACAGATAGCCTAACAGTTTATTTACAGATAATTATGATAATAATAATATTGCATTTCTCATATCAATTGGGTAACTATTTCGTATACCGTATTGGAAAAGTAATTTCTTAAATCTTTATTCATTATTGATTAGGAGGTTCGCAGCAGTACTTTGCTATACTTAGCTACTTGACATGAACTTCTTGAATTATGAATGATGGTAGCCGCGTGATACATTCACCCACAGACACCGGAACAATAATATATTATCTAAAACATACTGATGAGTGAGTCATATGTATGGGAACCCTTCAATAAGTTGGAGACTGTTGTAGCTATAATACTGTAACTTCCAGGATAAGTTATTGGTCGAATACTCCACTTTTTGACGTACAACTGAATTTAAACCCCTCATAAGGGGGTGACTTGTGGTTGCAACTATAATATTTGAAATGTAAACACCCGTTGTGTGGTACACTACTTTACAGGCCTATTTGAAACAACAAAAATATGACATAAATAGAAATGTTCTATGATACTTTTATAAAAATGGCGGCTGATTGAAGTTTTATATTTTATAGAAATGATTGGTGAAGTAATGAAACATAAAACAACACTTTATTGAATGAATAACGAAATACATTGATAAAACTGGTTATTCATTTAGTAATCTGTTTACTATTATTTACATTTCATATTACATTTTGCATACTACTATTTACATTTTAATGACAGACTGGCACACTGTCAAACGAGAGAAGAAGGGCATTTCGAGCATCTTTTGAAATTGAATGTAAAGAATCTGGTGTGGTACACTCACACAACTTTCCTTGCTCATTGAACTACTGTAATGATTGTTTTCAGAGGACTTTTCCTTTGTGTAAATTGTAAAATTCGATGATTTTTTTAAAAGTCGTCAAAACAGCTGTTCTACAGATGAAATATCTCGACTATGTGTTCTTTTTATGAACTGCTCCACCTACCTACCTCATGCACGAGAATGAGGCTACAAAGTCCATTTCTCAAGGATGGGGTGGACCTCCCATTAGTTTCCCAGAAAGGAGACTCATGCCAGTTGATAGAGCTGATAAATAACTATACAGAGTATGAATTTGAAAAAAATCGGTCTAGTCATTTTTGAGAAAATCGTGAAAAACATGGTTTTTTAGTTATTATCCGCCATTTTTCTCAAGAATATTACGGAGCTCCTGATATTTCCCAGAAATGAGACTCATGTCAGTTGATAGGAATATCCGTGGTATAAATTTGAAGAAAATCGTTAGAGCCGTTTTCGAAAAAACCGTGAAAAACATGTTTTTCTAGTAATTATCCGCCATCTTGATTTGAATTTCTTATTGTCGGATCCTCATGGTATAAGGAGGACCTTAAGTTGAAAATTTCAAGTCAATCGGTTGATTAGGAATGGAGTTATCGTGTTCACAGACATACACACATACACACACACACATACACAGACCAACACCCAAAAATCATGTTTTTGGACTCAGGGGACCTTGAAACGTATAGAAAACTTAAAATTAGGTTACCTTAATTTTTTTTTGGAAAGCAATACTTTCGTTACCTATTGTAATAGGGCAAGGAAAGTAAAAATAGTAGTAAACAGATCTCCGTTTTTCAGTTGAACGTCATATATTATTATTATCTATTATTACAACAGTTTCCAACTTATTGAAGACTTCCCATGCATGTGACTCATTCTGTATAATATATAATGAAACTAGCCGTCAGGCTCGCATTGCTCGCCATATCCGTCTAGCCAGGGGGCTCCGCCCCCTTGACCACCGACTGGAATGTCCAAAAATAAGATCAACGGGCTCGCTTCGCTCGCCTGCATTTTTCATTTGATCATGCTTCATTCCATCAGAAAGTCAAAGTACTTCTTCGCTCGATTCAATCACCTACTAATTTCAA
>NC_052518.1:68323116-68403116 GCF_014356525.2 Nilaparvata lugens | reverse complement strand
TGATCCATCGGGACAACAAAAATAAAAAATAAATATTGATTCATCCTTAAGTCCATTTTTTTTTTTAGTGAAAGATCTCAGTAATTCATATTCCTTGTTTTATTCTCAAACACAAAATTAAGTAAGTAATCTGGTTTTGAATAGGATGTTCAAATATGGTTTTCAATTTTTCTTACACCATACATTCTCTTTAAAATGTTGACATCCGATATTTTAAATTGAAGGTCAGCATGCAAAGTGACAAAAATGACTACTGACGACCGTTCTCTACTGAACCATTCAAATTTGGCAGGTGTATTCACCGTCGTTTCTCTGCTTTTTCTCAGATTGATGAGAAGTGATAAGTGATTGTCAGGAATTTAGTAGCCTACAGTGGTTCCAATAAATAGTACAAATATAGTCAGTACAAATACAGTTAAAAGTACCTGGCTTTTTGCTGGGAAAAACTCCGAACACGTTACATTTTCCATGCAGTAATTTTGGAGTATTTGACATCCTGAACTATCTAACCCTGGTGCTTTTTTCAGGGTGCCTCAAAATCACGAATTTTGATTCCTTCTCCAGTTCTTTGAGATTTTGGCCAAATCGAGCCAACAGAAAAAAATCACTCGATAAGCACTCTTTCTTCATTGGGTGCTAAGTTACAATTTCTCAAAAACGAGTCAAATTTTCGGGAATAACGAATAACTTTACCTTCTGATTTCAACTATTTGATTTCATGATTTATGAAACCCTCTAGTCGTGATTTTGTGCTCTACAACCTGAGACCAGGTAGACCGTTCTATCTCAGAAAGATTTCTAAGTACACCTGGTAACAATGTGATGTGATAATCATATGTCATAAATCAGTTGTTTGAATTATCCTAAATCATCAGAAAGTTTGTTATTTTATCTCAGTCTATTTTAGTCAATAAAAGCCATTATTCTAGCTCTTCAATGGTCTCTATTTATTACAATTTTATTGACTAAAATAAGTACCGGTAATCAAAATGCCAAAGAGGAAAACCCGGGATCGAAATAAAGTTGAATCTCCATCACGGAATCAGGATAAGCCTACCGAATTATCTCAAAATGAACCCGTTGATACATCTTTCAACTCGGAATTAATTGGGAAAATTCTCAAACCAAATGTCTAAGTGTGGATCCAGATTCTCCTAGTGCACCATTGGAATGGAGACACTGGAAAAGAATGCTGGATGCCTACTTGAAAGGAAACTATTACACTGAAGATACGAAATTGGATATCCTAGTTACCTTGCTGTCAGCTGAAAATTACAAATTGATAATAGATTGTACTACATTCGAGGAAAGTATCTCCATCCTTGAAGGCATATTTATCAAGAAGAAAAGCGAAATCTTTACAAGGTACCTTCTCTCTATAAGAAAACAAAAACAAGGTGAGTCCATCGATAATTTTTTCCTAAAACTGAAAGAACTCAGCCTAGAATGTAATTTTACAGCGATCTCTGCTACAGAGAATCGAGAGGAGCACATAAAAGAAGCATTGATTGCAGGTTTATATTCATCCGAAATCCGCCAACGAATTTTAGAAAGCCCAGATATGTCTTTGCATGAAACTCTTAATCGTGCAAGAGCTTTTGAGTCTGCAAAAGATCAATCACAATGCTACAATAAATCTAATCCTCCATTTGCGCTTAATGCTTGCAAAGTTACAGAAAATGCATCAAATCTAATTCCTAATCAAAAAGACAATTCAGACTCCTCATTATCAGCTGTTAGTATTAGTGGACAAGCATGCTTTTTTTGTGGCAACAAAAAACATTCTCGACTATTTTGCCCAGCTAAAAACGAATTCTGCAAGAAGTGTGGTAAGAAGGGACACGTTGCTCGGGTATGTAACTCAAAATCTTCCGTATTAGAGAAAAAAAGAGAGTTTAGAAATTCGATATTACTAACACCTTCAGTGCAAGCCGAAAAATGTCTTTCAAAGGTTATTATTCCTATTACCATAAACGGAACTGAAAGTCAAGCACTGATCGATACTGGAGCAACTGGCAACTTTATTGACGATACCTATGCAAAAAAACTGAATTTAGAAGTTATACCAGAGATAGGCAAAGTAACTTTAGGCTCAAAACACTTCACACCACAAATCCGAGGCAAAGTTAACGTGAATTTAACAGTTCAGGGAGAAAGTTATACAAACACAACCTTAATGCTTATACAAGACCTCTGTGAAAATATTATTCTTCGGCACGAATTTATGAACAATTTCTCCAGTATAGAAATACCATTTGGAGGTAATAAGCCACCTCTTACTATTTGCGGAATAACTCAAGCAAAAATTCCTCCTTGCTCCCTTTTTCAACATCTAAAACCCAATTGTCAACCAATTACAACCAAATCTCGCAAATTATCAAAAGATGATGAAGATTTTATTTCCAATGAAATTCAACAATTACTGGAAGATGGCATCATAGAAGAAAGCCACACACCTTGGCGTGCCCAAGCATTTGTTGTTAAACCCGATAACCGAAAAAAAGGATGGTTATAGATTATTCTAGAACTATAAACAAATTCACTGAATTGGACGCCTATCCCATTCCAAATATGGAAGATCTAGTTCGCAAAGTAGCTCAGTATTCCTGGTATAGTACTGTAGATCTGAAATCCGCATATCACCAAGTACCAATCTTACTTGAAGAAAGGCAATACACAGGATTTGAAGCATGTGGAAAACTTTATCAGTTCTGTCGTATTCCTTTTGGTGTCACTAATGGTGTTTCAGCTTTTCAGAGAGTAATTGATTCACTCATACAAAAAGATAAATTATTTGATACCTATGCTTATTTGGATGACGTCATAATTTGTGGAAATTCAAAAGAAGAACATGACACTAATCTTGAACGGTTTCTTGCAGCAGCTTCAAATAACTCACTTACTATAAACAAGGAGAAGAGTAAATTCTGTCAAAAGGAGATAAGTTTCCTAGGATTTTTAGTTGGAAGCAAATCATTACGTCCAGATCCCGAACGCCTTGAGCCTCTACTTAATATGCCCCCACCTCCTAATCGCAAAACTCTTCAGAGAACTGTGGGCCTCTTCGCACATTACTCTCGATGGATAGAAAATTTTTCAAGTAAAATTCATGCCTTGGCACACTGTTCGCTCTTCCCTCTTCAAGGCCCTTGCAGCTTTTGAAGATCTTAAAAAAGAGGTAGCTGCAGCTGTAATACATGTTTTTGATGAAGGAGGCATTCTCACTGTAGAGACTGATGCCTCAGATTTCTGCATAGCAGCAACACTATCTTACAATGAACGTCCTGTTGCATACTTTTCACGAATGCTAAACGAAAGTGAAAAACGACACTCATCAGTTGAAAAAGAGGCATATGCCATTGTAGAATCTATTAGGAAGTGGCGTCATTACTTATCTGGTCGTTTCTTTCAACTTATTACTGATCAAAAATCTGTTTCATTCATGTTCAATAGCACGGCAAGAGGCAAGGTGAAGAACGAAAAAATCATGAGGTGGCGCCTTGAGCTATCTCAATACACCTATGAGATCATTTACCGACCTGGAAAAGAGAACATAACTGCTGACGCTCTTTCTCGAGCATGTGTGATAATGGGATGTATCACATCAAAACAAGACTTGATAAAATATCATCAAGACCTTTGCCACCCCGGCATCACAAGATTTTTTCACTGGACTAAAGCTCATAACCTTCCATACTCGGTAGATGACATCAGAGAAGTCTGCATGGAATGCAAAATCTGCTCAGAGCTGAAGCCAAGATTCAACTGTTTCAAAGGAAAATTGATAAAAGCAACTCGGCCTTTTGAAAGGATCAACATTGACTTCAAAGGACCCCTGCCATCATCAACTAGAAACAAGTACATCCTCACTATTGTGGATGAATATTCGAGATTTCCCTTTGCCTATCCCTGTCGAGACATGTCATCAGAAACAGTAATTCAAAATCTCAATGACTTATTCACCACATACGGCTATCCTTCATACATACACACTGATAGAGGGACCAGTTTTCTATCAAAAGATGTCAAAGATTACTCGAAAAACACCCAAATTTTAACTTTAATCACCATCATTAACTTAATTCCTCTTAAATTGAGATTTTGCGCAATGATATAGGTTCATTGGATCATGTTTTTTCAGACTCATCTGTTAAATGAACTTATTTTCTGTTTTTTCTGGTGGAGAGGCTCATCAATAAAAATTTCAACACTGATAACTTTTCCCTAAATAATGATCGGATCTTCTCGTACTACAGCTAATTCAAACTCAAATTATATTTAATCGAATTCACAATATTTACAAACAACAAGCAAAACTATGACAAGATCATACAGCACAAAAAGATGAAAAAATCTTACAATTATTAAGTACATAATAATTAGGTATGTAACAATAATTTTAGACAAAAAATTTGAATATGTTTAATTAGGACTTATTTGTATTAGGATTGAAAATACTGCTCATATTTCTCAGCTATTGTATGTAATACATAACTAATTATTGTATGTAATATTGTAATTTATCAAATATTTTGTGTAATTGATGTTGTAGTTTTAGTTTTTTTTTGGGAAATAAACATTTATTTATTCTAGGCGGTTTGAAATCACATATCATAAAGTCGAGTTCATTCAAAGAATGAGGAATTCACTTCCGATTCTACTTGAAATACACAAAAAAGCGCTAGTTCCTACATTCAAAGCTTCTTATTTCGGAAACTCATAATGATGAAAAATTGTACTCTATATTGAATTATAGAACAGAAACTTATCTTTCATTTAACGTGGATAATTCATGAAAGATATATTTCAAACGTTTTATTCGCTAGTTTCAAAAATCAAGAAAATAAAAATAATTTTCACATTCCCATATTTTTGGTACTTTTTTGATAAAGAAAAATGGTTCAAGATGAATTTGAGGCAACTGAGCATGTAAAACATGAAATTCTCTACAATTTGAGAATCGCCTTCTCCCATCATGTATCAGTCTCAATTAGGCTGTTGAATATTAGTAGAGTCATGAATAAATGGTAAAATGAAATTCACCATTTTTTTATTCAGCTGCAACTTTGCATTTGTAAACTTTTGAACATAATCGTTTATTGGAATGAAAAAGGAGGGAATTCTATGTTATGCAATAACTTTAGAAAGAATTGATCAATCAGCTTCAAATTTTGAACACGTATTCTTCGAACTTTTTTACAGGGCAAGTTCGTTGCAAAAGAAAATTGATTTCGTCCTTTTTCAGGATATAAAAATAACATTGAAAGTGCAAAAATTTATTGTTTTTGTTCAAAGTGTTGAATACGTGAGTAGGAGTTACTATTCGTGTTCACCAAAACTTGATTTCTAATGTAGGAACTCATTTATTTCATTTTTGTATGGTCATTAGTATCATTAAATGTGAAGATCACTGGAATGGTTTGATATCGATGTGCGGGTTTTGCCATTAATTTTCTCTTGAAATTCTGTATTGGAATCATGGATTACATGACCACGTTCCCAATTGAAAAAGTTATCAAATTATCCTTGTAAAAGAAATATTCAGCAAGTTGCGGATTTCAAAGATCAAAACAATAGTTCAAGAGCGAGTTCTCCAACCCTATAGTCACTATAGTATTATGTTATCTTATGTTGTGTTTCAAGGGACGGATTCAATGATCAAAAGGTTAAAAAAACCTACACGTCAACCAGAGCTTATTGTGTGTCCCAAGTACTTAGGCAAACCAATACCTGTGTCCTTTACAAGATCCAGGAGTTTTTCTCCCATACTAACATTTTACTTATTACCTGGTTGCTCGCAGCCAAACAGAGCCCTTTTCCTTGCCACTAGTCTTTCGCAATCAAGTGTGATATGATTGAGTCTACTCAGACGGTTTGGTCCTCTCTGATCTCTTGGCTCTCTCTTGGTTATGTCGAGTGAGTGAACGTGTCTCAGTTTGGCTCTGCATTAAAATACATATTTCGTAGGATTATACAGTTCAATTCACTACAAATTATATATCAAGTTATTCAATTTTTCAAGCTTCATTTAATTGTAGAATTATATTTTCAATTACCTCACTCTCTTTTTATTTATTTTCAAAAAAACGTTCTCAGTTCTTCAGTATACCTGTTCGCCTGTGATCCACCTAATGGTACATCATGGTCAGGCCTAGAAGCACGCCAAAAAATTGGGTCAACGCTCCGAAGCCAGGGCCTTCCCCAGCTATTTCTGAACCCTCATTGTCTGAGAAGGCCCTTTGCATAATGTGACTGCAGATTGAAGAGTCCGTTCAAAATGCAGTTACAATAGCAATGAAGAACATTCTCAAAGAAGTCCAGGTGCTGAAAGTGGAGAATCAATGGCTGAATGAAAAAATTTGGGAGCTCGAGGTGAATTGTCACCTTAAAGTCGACGATCTGGAGCAATATGGTCGCCGACACTCCATTCGTATTTTCAGCATCCAGGAGAGCATTAAGAATACATGGACCTGCTGACGCTTGTCTTCAACAAGAAGCTGAACGTGCCCGTGACTCTGGTGGATGTCAACCGCTCGCATACAGTTGGAAGGCATCAACCACCTCAACAAGGGCAAGCTAAGCCGAAGGATCGCCCCATCATCGTTCGTCTGTGCAGCTACCGGACCAGGAAGATGATCTTCGATGCTGAGCGCCTCAAGATCCTCAACACTGCGGCCGACTGTCATGGGCACAGGAATGTCTAGTCATCTGACGGGAGGATCAATATATCTATCAGCGAGGGAGGATTCAAGAGGATCCACACTGTCAAGAGAATGACCAACCTCCTAAAACTAAAGGTAAACTGAATCATTTCAGCATTCGATGACTAAGGTGCTCTTCACTACAATCATAGGAAAATCGTATTTATAAATTCCACAGTAGATATACCTCGGCATTATTCATGAGCAGACTTCCTGTTCTATAATAAATGTTCCCACTGCTATATATGGTAATTATTTCATTAAGGAAATCCACATTTGATAATACATTTTCTCTATAATAAATTCTCCTCAAATCAACATTCTATGATTCAACTGCTATACTCCAGAGGGTACTAGAAAAATTGCTTACTAGTTACATCACTTGCCAAAATCAATACTTTCCTTATGGTAATAGGGCAAAGAAAGATGAATGTAAAAAATTTTTATAATGAAACATGTTTGGTTGTAATTCGCATCACCTACTGTCCCATGAAACATTTTCTTATCTATCAATTGAACAAATGATACATAACTGTTAGTAGTTGTACAATGAAAGTTTTTTCAAGTCTATAGCTGATTAATGTCTTCTTAGTTGTTAGGTGTGGTTTATAATATTGACTCCACGAAATGGAAGTTGTTGTACTAATCGAAATTAATCGCCTACCAGCCCGTGAGTACCCAGGCTAACAAACAATTAGTAGGGAACATCTACAGAAACCAACCAATGAAGAACGGTCCTATCTCAAAAATTTGTTTTGGAAACACCAACAATATGAATGTTTCGGGCGGCCTCCAATAGGAGATCAAGACAGTATTGTAATGTTAGAATGCAAAACTCTAGAAAAAGGAAATTCTTGTGGCTTTTGTTGGTGGGGAGTCTCTTGCGGGAAGGTCCCATAGCCTGAATATATCGTTTAAGTCGTCAATGGGCCTTACGACTGTCATACTTCAGCCGAGACCGACAGTTTAGCATTCCCACAATAATGCAAAACTCTATCCCAATCAGCAAAATCAACTTGAATCAAAATCAAAACAAGCTCGTTTTGTCAAACGTGAGGGCTTGATTCAAGATTTCATTCGCATGCATTTTGCTCGAAATGAGGTAAATTCAAGAGTCCGTTTATACATCGTTCAAGCCAGTTTCGTGCTCGAAATGCAGGCTCTAATCAGGCTGGTGCTGCGAGCTAAAATCAAGGTCGCGTTGCGAGCTCGATTCAGGCCCGAGATGCACGGTAGAATCAGGATTGAGATGCAGTCTTGACTCAGGCTTGAAACGCATGCTGGATGCAATCCCCCCATTCAAGGCCACCTGGCACACCTTTCACGAAATGCAAGCTCGATTCTATTGTGATTCTAGATCAATCAGAGTCTGATTCAAGCTGGATGTTTAGAGTGAATCAATCCTGATTCAAGGCATACTGCCCTCTTGAAGTAAGCTTCTTTCAGCTTCGAATCATGAATCTGATTCAAGGCCAGTGCAATCCAATATCAATGCTTAATCATAATTCAAATTTCATCCAGAATTTGAAATACATATGTAATTCTTATTATTTATGATTCAATTATTCTTCCAAACTAATGCTCCAATCTTACTATTGCCTTGATACTCTATTTCTATACTCTATTTTGATACTCTATATATAGATGAAATCTACATAATATATAGATTATATAATATATATATAGACTATATAGAATGTATGGATGTCCACTGAGTATAGAAATAGAGTATTGAGGCAATAGTAAGATTGGAACATTAGTTTGGAAGAATAATTGAATCATGAATAATAGGAATTACAGATTCATTTCAAATTCTGGATGAAATTTGAATTATGATTAAGCATTGTTATTGGATTGCACTGGCCTTGAATCAGATTATTAATATATATTTTATTTTTTTAATATTATTCAAATTGAAATATTCCTTAAAATTCTCCTGTGAATGGCAAATTACTTATTCATTCTCTCCTGTCCGGGCAGTCTATAAACTGTCTCTGTAGCTGTATTAATTGAGTGGAGATCGACCTCTGCTAACCAATAACAGCTTGCAGACTGTCCTGAGAGGGAGCAGTGCATGAGTCACTCGCCATTCGATGAATTAATTAAATCAAATCTGCTCTAGTTCAAACAGCCCTCTATGCTTGCAACACCTCAAATGGAATACAGTTCATATACATCTGAGTAACACATCAATATTATCACTTTGAATATCTATTAAAATATTAAATATTATATATTAATATCTATATTAGTTTATTTTCTTTAAAGCTTAATTCCAGAGTATATCATTATGAGCGAAAAATGTAAATAAGAGAACATCATTTTCAATATAATGCAATGATTTTTATTTGAAAAATTGAACTTTTAATTTATAACTAATTATATATTTTTACTTTGAACTGATATCGTCCTCGATTTGAGCTTCATGAGGCGTAGTCTCTCTGCTCTTGGTCCTGTAAAATATGAAATGTACAGTTTAGTGGGATAACTTAATAGGTTATTATGAGTAAAATATGAAATTTCTCGGTAATCAATTCTCAGAATTCTGATTATGTAGCTTATCAACACATACAGAGTGTCCCAAGAATACATACATCAGTACTACCACAACCACGGTATTCTATTCTTCAAGGTATATTCTGAATCCTCCATAGTTTTCATGTAATCTGGCATTAATTTTTTTAAAAATAATCACCATATTTATTTAATGGATGAACATTTTCCTTAAAAATTTAGTATGGTATCATTACTACATTAAAGTTTTAAATTTATTTAAGTTTACTGTCTGAATCATTTTTCAATGGAAATGTGTATGATGAGTAAAATTCAGAGCTTCCAATTCTCAAGAGAATTATACCTGATTTTGTAAAACCCTATAATAAATTACTGAGATATAGTTATCTTTGTCTTCTAGCTTTGTCTACGTGTCCTCGAAAAAACTTAAGGGCAAGGTACCATATGGTTCTTGGAATGATATCCATGCCATTTCAAAAATATCATGCAAAAAACTTTTATAAATTGGAGACTGTTATACATACTGTAACTTTCAGGATAAGTTATTGGTCAAATACTCTACCTTTTGACACACATAAATGAACTTCAACCCTTCATAAGGGGTTGACTTAGGCCTTCATAAGGACATCTCATTTACATTTATGACAGTTTGGCACACTGTCAAACGAGAGAAGGGGAGCATTTCGAGCATCTTTTGAAATTAAATGTAACAGATTACTAAATAAATAATCAGTTTTTCAATGTGTTCCGTTATTCATTGAAAAAGTGTTGTTTTAAGTTTTATTACTTTTATCAATCATTTCTATAAAAAATAGATCTAAATCAGCCCCCATTTTTGATAAAAGTATCATAGAACATTTTCATTGATGTCATCATTCTTGTTTTAAAAAGGCCTTTAAAATTATGTACCACACAATGGGTGTTTACATTTTAAATATTTGAGTTACAACCCCTCATCTCTTTAAAAACTAAAACTTCAATCAGCCGCCATTGTGGATACAAGTATCATAGAACATTCTTATTGATGCCACCTTTCTTGTTTTAAAAATACCTTTACAATGATTAACCACACAATGGGTGTTTACATTTTAAATATTCCAGTTACAACCCCCAAGTAAACCCCTTATGAGGGGTTGGAACTCAGTTGTACATTAAAAGGTAGAGTATTCTATCAATAACTTATCCTGGAAGTTACAGTATTATATCTACAACAGTCTCCAAATTATTGAAGGGTTCCCATACATATGACTCACCCTGTACATGTGCATATGTATCGTTGAATTTCAAAGGTTGTTGAAAAACTGTGTTTGAAGGAGGTTCCGTCTTTGGATAGCAGTGATTAGATATTGGATGCAAAAAAGCAGACATGTAGAAGAAATTGGAAAAGAGTATTGGGAGCAAGCAGTGGAGTGGACGAAATGATGGATTCTTCTTTGATTCAAGTAACTGATTTGGAATTTTTCCAGATGTATTGGGACCACTAATTCATGATTATTCCATACCGTACTTTTTCATCAATAACAAAAAATCATGGTTAGAAATGATCCCCTAAATAATTTACGTTGTAATTTCAAACAATAAAAAATTGTTCACTCACCTTCTCAACAACCTTGTTCTGGCTTGTTGAAGCCATTTCGAAGCCAACGATCCATATCTCACTTCAATTGCAATGTCACCAAAAAACGTTTGAACAGCAACTGTAACAAAATTGGATAAGAAATAATATAGCGATACATTGATATATACAGTCATAGTGATAGTATAGCAAACAATAGACTACTAGATCACCTTCTTACATAATAGGTGGCAAATTAAAAATTGCATCAATATTATTGAACTCATGATGAAATATACCTCTTGGAGATTACCAACATCTTTAATTCTCTTAATGTAAACAAATGGGTTTTTTCAAACTTCAACCCATATAATCATAAGTCAGAATTTATTCAAGAGGAACACAGAATCCTATTGATGCAAAAATACTGCAAAATTGTCACAAAAAATCTAATAAAATAACATTCTCGTATGGTATGAAAATGAAAATATTTTAGCAAAACCTTGATCCCCCGCATCAATGAGCAAGAAGCAGCATAGGTTCAGCCTTACAATAGACCATAAGAATTATTGTTATGCTCTTAATTGTAGAACTAGTTATAGCCTAATAGATAATTTTATGACAAAAAATAGCATTTCAATGCTATAGATAATTTTGATTTAATTTTTTAAATGCTCTTGTCTCAAAATTTCAAATTTTAGAATTATTGGTTCTTGTTCTAAGGTACAGTTTCAATGTTGGATATGTTACAAGAAGTTTGACGAATGAGTGAACTGGCAGAAGTGTTAACCGCGGCTAGAATGCCACCTTTAATCTTAGTATTGTGAACACCAGAATAGTCCAGTCACTATATATAGTGCTTTAAATTGTAGTTCTGATTTCTTAATATATTGTGCGGATACAGAAGAAAAATCCAGAACCAATTTTTTCATGCAAAATTTCCTTTACTAGATACAGAGTGGCCCAAAAACTCGTATTTTCAGTTATTTGTTCAGTTCTCAGCTATTTCCAACATATCCAGTAATCGGACAGAAGAACTCGCTGTAGCCTTTTTTTAAGATTATGAAATTCTGAATAAATGATATTATTCTCAACTCTCCAATGAGTACTGAGTTGAATTTTTCAAGAACCAGTAAAATTTTGAGAAGAAATTAATTTTGATGAATTTCAGTTTTTGATCATCAATATCATCCAATTGTTCCCATTTAAATGAGAAATTCGAATTCTCTCTGGTCGTGATTTTGTGCTCCACAATCTGAGATCAGGTAGAGTGCTCTATCTCATATAGATTTGAATGGTAACAATCGGAAGATATTGATAATCAAAAACTGAAATTCAACAAAGTTGATTTTTTCCTTAAAATTTTACTTATTTTTGAAAAATTGTAACTCAGTACGGTTCTCTTATTAAAGAGTTCCGAGTGATCTCATTTTTTTTCAGAATTTCATCATCTGAAAAAGGCGAGAACGAATTTCTCTGTCCGATTAGCTACTGGATTTGTAGGAAATAGATGAAAACTGGATAAATAATCGAAAATACAAGGTTTTTGGGCCACTCTGTATCTTTATAGCACAAGACAATTCATCATGAAAATATTGGTTGGTTCTGAATTTATTTATCCATTTGTGGATACAATCTCAAATAATATAAATATAATTAGGAAACAATAGCAGGCTTTGCCCAAAACTATTTTATTGCCAAATATTGATAGGTAATGGATAATGTATCAAAATGTTTTTAAGTTTTTACTGCTGAAAGTTCAAGTTTAAATTTCATTGATGTATCGAAAATATAGGTATTAAAAATCAGAAATAGAATATAAATTCTAGCAGGCTCCCTTTTTCATGTCTATATTGACTGGACTAATATGGTTGCAACTTTGAGCAAGCTATTGTGAACGCATTACCGTACTGGGAGAAAACATACCTGTAGTATTTTTCCTTTAGGGCTACTCTTGAATAATACATAAAAATAGAAATCTAAGAAAAATAGGAATAGTATGATATAGAAATAATATTTTTATTTATAAGAAAAATATGCTAATTTTAAAATTGGTACTTGAATTTCTGTTTGTTTTTATTCGTACATAGGTACCTACAGGTATGGTTTGAAAAACAAATACGGCACAAATATGGTTTGAAAATACATCTACTACAGTGCAGTGTAAATATAGCCTAAAACGCTAAACTTGCTAGCATATAAATTAACATACAATAAAAATAAGTAACATCCATATTTACATAACCAAAAATGTCATATATTCGACTGTAAAGGAATACGGTAGCCTACTTATTCAGTATGCATTTCGATATCTCACTCCCATGAAATTGAGTTTTTGTGTTCCCGTTTGATGCACGGCCAGTATATGAGAATTTAATGGCCAGCTCATCAATCATTAATCTTCTCAAGATATTATTGACACATTGGCCAATATTAGCGCTCCCCACTGTCCTCATATGCTTTATCTAAAAAAATCAAAACAATTTTATTAGTACTGTGTAAAATGATCAGTCATAAATGGTTTGCGAAATGAAGGACATTCATTCCGCAAAAACGTTATTTTTGAGTGGAGCTCAGTTCTGTTTAACTTATAGTAAGATTATTCTAGGAAAGAAGCTGAAAGAAATCTACGATGTCTCTCAGATGACGCTCTAAAAATGATGCAGTAAAATGCTCGCGTGGGGGCCCTGCACTCTTAGACTCCCTATGTTCAATACAAATTAACAGAAAATTTCTTAACTATATTCACTATAGGGGCTATCTTTCCTATTAGTTGAAGAGATCCAAACATACAGTTACAGTATTTGACAATTCAATGTTATGTCTTCATGTAATCACGATTTCCACGGTTTGAGTTGATTTTAAAGAATAATGGTCATTTAATTTTCTCAGCATTGAACTTTACACAAGTTCTATCCTTTCAAGATACAAGGTTATTATTAAATATTCAGTTATATTCCTTCCAAAACCTTGCAAATTCTAATAAACATTGAAGTTGAAAATATTTTACTAGTTCTGTTGAATATCCAAACAAATTTTGCGTTGGAAATAATCGATTCATGTCATGATAATGTCTCTAAAAGAAAAAAAGTTATAAATTTGATAAGAGATCCATTTCTATTCATTGGAAATTGTATCGGCAGATGCGTTCCTTTTTTGAATTGAAAGTTTAAAATACTCCTCTGAAACACTTTGTATAACAAGGCATGAGCATAATGTACCTAGATTGTAAACCACATCGTCTTTGACTTTGGTGTAGGCTACTTATCGGATGATACACTAATTGGATAAATAACTAATTGAATGTATAAATCAAGACATACACCTATATAATCTTTTTTCGTTGGGGCTATTCTTGAATAGAAATAAAAAATAAAACTCCAAGTACCCTTTTTTAAATTGTTTATTTACGAAATGTTTCGACCTTGATGCCATTATCAAGTAATTGGATAAAATAAAATGAATAAAAAATAACATTGAATAAATACTATTACAAGCTTCTTATTTCTGATCATAGCTAGTACATTCATATGATTTTTCAAACTATAAATGTTAATTTTGAATTTATATTTAATAATGATAATAATAATAATACTGAGGATGATGCCCACATAAGCTCATAGGCTTGTGCGTGGGTAATGAGTGAGAGGGATGATGATGAGAAGTGACTACTTTTTAGTTAGTCAAGACCGTCGGCTAAAGTTATCTAACGTCGGCTATCTATCGTCTCCTCCGAAAGACCAAATCTATGTGATTGTGCTGTGGTCAAAAACTTTTGCCCCCGGTCGAGATTAGAACTTGGGTTCTCTTGATAATTAGACCGGTTCATTATCACGTACTCTAACGAGCCATCCAGTTAAATTTGCATAATTTTATAAAAAAAAGGACTATTGATGTCCAATTGAACTGAATTTATTATTTTATCTCTGTTTAATCATGGAAATATAAGTATAAAACTGAGGCCCTGAAACCTGCACTGGATATTAAAGAAGAATTTCACATTTATGTGCCGGCAAAATTAATAAGAGAAAAAATAATAAATTTAATTCAATTGGACATCAATAACCCTATTTTTGATAAAATCATACAAATATAAATTCAAAATTTACAGTCCTAGTCTGGATAATCATATCTATGTACTAGCATAAGTGATCAGAAATAAGTACGGTAGCTTGTGATGGTAATTATTTAATGTTATTTTCTATTCAATTACATGATAATGGCATCATGGCCAAAACATGACGTAGGTATATAAAAAAATTTAAAAAAGTGTACTTAGATTTTTATTTTTTATTTCTATTCAAGAAATATTCTTTATATAAAATATTATATATTGCTGGAGTTACTCACAAACGATTTTCTCCTTCCATTCTGACTGGAAATTGACCATCTCTCTCAATGGAAGTAAAGATTATCTGATGATATTTCCTCATCTATGCAAGCTCTTGTTATTTTACTGCTGTTTGGTCTCGCTTCTTCAATGTAATAGAAACAATAACTGAAATTAGGTCATGATTTTTTTTAAATTAAAGATAGCAATTAAATTAGAAAATTTCTCGTAACTTTGGTACCGTATGACTATTAAAAAAATGAGTTGATTGAAATCAGGGATTCAATATTAGAAGGGAAAAGAAAATATCAAAAGTTTCCTGATAACATAAAATGAAGCTTGATTGATTGACTGATTGATTACTTTATTTATGTGGATTACAATATATACTGGCTTATACACTAAACTTATACAATAGCTTACAATACAGCAAAGTTTAAGATGAATTTACATAACATAAACTAAGAAAAAAATTATTGAACTGTACAATGGTATGAAAAAAAATCAATTTGGAATAACTATACAAGATAATATTGTAATGCATCTACATAAATTGGCGGAGCTTTGGACATATCAATGTCCATTCTTTGGAGAGAATATTAAAAATATCCTTCCCAGTAACTCTCTACCAAGTGATCAAAGATTATAAAAACAAGGAGTGTCCTATTCAGGAATATTGTATCCCAAATTCAAATCCCAAAAGCAGTGAACAACTAGTGTTCAAAATTTGAATATTTTTCATAAAATGGGATAGACATAGAACATTCTTGAAGAGAAAATAACTGTGGATTCATTCAACTATAGGTATTGTCTTAATAAGCTATCAGACTGAGTAAAAGATCAAAAGCGATTGCATGAAATTTTGATTCATTCTAACTCAACATTAAAAATAGAGTTGATACTATTTCAAATAATTTGTAGATAAATAAGAAGTGAGCAATTTTTGTAAATTATTTAAAAATTGAGAAAATTATAAAGAAAGACGAATCCATTTCCAAATCTATTTGAAACTCCTGACAATACTGGATCTGAAGACATCAAATAAGAATTTCAAAAACAATTTTGTATCCAATACGATAAATCGAGTTGGTAATAAGAAAATATGGTTGTAGTTTTTATTTACCTGCACTGACACTGTTGACTCAGGAGCAGACACAGTAATGAAGAGGAACAAAGACAAAAATGAAGAACACAGGAAACAGGAAAAACAACAGATAGAAACTCAATAATTAAAACAAACCTATACACTACAACTAACTATCTCACTGGATTACTGTAGCGCACTGTGCGATATGTAAAGCTTTAAAGCTTTAAAGTTTAAACCTTAGTGAGAAGTGAACTAACAAACAGAAATTCTCGAATGGAAGAACTCTTGTCTTGACTCAGAAATTCAAAACCAAAACATCATCCCCTCTCCACTTCGTACCTTGGATTTGGCCGTTGGACACCTTAGCATGTAGTGGAGAAATATAGTGGTGACTGGAGAATAGAAAGTAGGTGCATGTGCGTTTGTGTATGTGTGGGACTGTATGTGTGTGTGTGTGAGAGAGAGAGAGAGAGAGAGAGAGAGAGTGAGTGAGTGAGAGAGTGGGTGTGAGAAAGTGTGTGTTAGAGGGAGAGAGAGTGAGTGAGTGAAGGAGAGTGCAAGAGGGCGTGTGTTGGATTCCTGTTTTCAGCCCAAAATAATGTCACTGACAAAAAGCTGTCTTCCCTTTTGTTTGAAAATTGAATAGGGTAGTGTAAATTCCTGACCATGAAACAAATCATTTTTTGTTGCATGTTCTATCCTTCAGCAGAAAACTGGAAACATGCTCCATGGACTGCTATATAGTTCGCTGATTGAGAAGCTCTATCAAATATAAGAAGCAGTTAATATTTTAATTGAATTAAAGTTACGTTAATTTCTAGCGTGATTTTGGGAGGATTTGAAAACATTTTCACCAAAACATCCTAGACCTTAGTAGAGCGTATGTCAAATTGTAACATTTTATTAAAAAAGTTCTCAAAAAGCTTATTTAACATTTTATCACAAGAGGGATTCTCACAAATGGTTGACTTTTTGTGTAATTTGAAACAGATAAGGTTTGCTACCCAGACAGAAAATCTATTTCCAATTTTTCATTTTAATCTTGTTGAAAAATAGTGATCATTAACATGCTTGCATTTCTCAGCTTAGAATCAGATTTCTGACGAATTTCTCTATGCCCATAATATACATTTCATATTATGCAATTCACAATTATATTACATGATTATATAATGCATGATTTGAGTTTCATTCTATAATGTGTATAATTTTTCATCGAATATGCACTTTATTATATAAATGCCTTTTAAGGAATTCATCTGTAGTTCAGTATACTCTTGTACTGAACTATTACAACTGTTGTAACTATTACAACAGTTTTCAATTGAATTTTGTATTTCGTGGAGTGGGGGAATATCAATGCCACAAATCAGGGAATTATTCATTGGCGAATTTTCATTTCTAATTAGCTAGTCTATGGTGTAGAATCTTAATTCAGATAGCAACTAGGTCTATTGCTTGGTAGGATTGAATGGAATTATCAATAATCAATTGGGAAAGAGTTCAGCATGTGACTTCTTCATTTCTTCGTCATATTCTCTGATGTGGTGCGATCTTTTCAATTTTTGAGGGACAAGACGTGCCCCTCAAAAAGGTGGAATGAACATAAAAAATGAAGGGAGAGTTGAACAAAAACATATTTCATATGGACTGAATGGAGGTTTCTTTGGAATCTAGTAACATAGCATAAAATATTATAATATATAATCTGAAACATGATAAGTCTGTACCTATATTTTTCTCTCATGACTCACTTTTACGCCAATTGTCTAATGACTCATCATCCACGTCTAGTCTATTCTTTATTCAAATGTTATTCACACACTCTTATTATCTCAGTCACTGAATTCACTCCTTATCCAATGTCTCAGTTTTAAAAGTTTACTTAGTTTTTTTTCCAGTTTATCTCCCTTTTCTCCTCCCGATTATCAAGATTTATTGACTGATCCTCTAACCTTCAATTATGATTATTATACAATTTCAGAAGCTCTCTATAAGATCTTCGCAGGGTGCCATCAGGAGGCTCTTCTTCATCACTGAGGGGGAATCCTGTATTTGTTTCATCTTGATTTTCATGATAATTTTCTTGATTGTTCTCAGGCTCTGCGTGATCACTAAGGCTTGATCCTGCATTTGTATCATCTTGATTTTTTCGCGTTATCTTCTTGAATGCTCTCTTCTCCTCGAGGGGCAAGGTTTTTCAATGATACAGTTGTCTCTCTTCCATCACTAAGCCGTACCTTGGCATATTGTGGGTTGATTCGAAGAATATCCACCTCCTCGACCAATGGATCGAATTTACTTCTTCGTATAGGTACTTTCATTAGGACTTTGTTTGAAGGGGCAAGCCAGGTTGGAAGTGCTATACCATTAGATGATTGTCTATAGTGTCGGAACATCCTATCATGTGGCGTCTCATTAGTAGCCGTGCACAATAGGGATCGAATAGAATGTAGAGAATCTGGGAGCACAGATTCCCAATCAGATACATCCAAATTTCTATGCTTCAATGTAAGAGACACTGTGCGCCAAATTGTACCATTTTCTCGTTCGATTTGGCCATTTCCTGGTGCGTTATAAGGTGATGACATGGAATGGCTACTCCTTGATTATGGAGGAATTCCTGCAGCTCTCTGGATTTGAAAGAGGTTCCATTGTCAGTATGTACATAAGAAGGTAAACCAAATGTGGTAAACAAGTTCACAAGGCACTGAATTACAGTTGATGAATTCATATTCGGACAAGGGTATGCAAACGGAAACCTAGAGTACTCATCAATTATTGTCAACAAATATTTGTTTTTAGTTTTTGATGGAAGAGGACCCTTGAAGTCCACGCTTAATCTTTCAAATGGATGTGTCGCCTTTATGAGAGTAGATTTCAATTTCTTGAAAAATTGAGGTTTTATGGCATTACATGTTTGACATGAAGAAGTCATTTTTCTGACATCCTCAACTGAATAGGGTGAATTATGAGTTCTTATCCAATGAATCATTCTGGTCACTCCAGGGTGACACAAGTCACAGTGTAGGGAGTGTAATTTATCGGTTTGAGTTGCATTACACACTCTGGAAAGTGCATCTGCTACTTGGTTGTCCTTTCCTGGTCTGTAAATTATTTCGTAATTGTAGCATGACATCTCCAATCGCCATCGTTGTATTTTTTCATTTTTTATTTTATTTTGATGAGTCATATCAAACATGAATGATACAGAGCGCTGGTCAGTGATAATTTTGAAGAATCTTCCAAGTAAGAAATGTCTCCACTTTTTAAGAGCACACACAATAGCAAAAGCCTCTTTTTCAATGGATGAACGTTTACACTCACTATCATTCAGCTTTTGAGAAAAGAATGCTACTGGACGTCCACACTGTGATAGGACAGCTGAAATTGAAAAATGAGATGCATCTGTTTCAACCACAAAAGGTTCAAAGTCGTCAATTGTACTAACTACTGCCTTAGAAATCTCAGTTTTGAGTTGATTGAAGTCAGCTATAGCTTCAGAAGTCAAAGGAAAGGTCTTTGCTGTAAGAAGCCGTTTAGCTTTATCTGAATAATTGGATATCCATTTGGAATAGTGTGCAAACATTCCAATTGTTCGCTCAAGAGCCTTTCTATTATCTGGGGGTGGAAGATTGAGCAATGGTTTCAGACGTTCAGGGTCAGGAGAAATTGTCCCATTTTCAATTTTATAGCCAAGCAAGCTTATTGAAATAAGTGAATATTTGCTTTTTTCTGTATTAATTGTAAAATTATATTTTTGTACTGCATCTAAGAATTTTTTGAGATTCAAATCATGTTCCTTCTGATTCTTACCACATATTGTCACATCATCCAGGTATGCATACGTTTTTTCAAGTTTTTCATTATTAATAACATTATCAATGACTCGCTGAAAAGTGGGTACACCATCTGTCAGACCAAAAGCAAGCCTTCGAAATTGATACAAACGGCCACATGCCTCAAATGCAGTGAAAGGTCGATCTTTTTCTCGTAGGGGTACCTGGTGGTAAGCGCTTTTCAAGTCAATAGTGGTGAATACAGAGTTTTTTGAAACCTTAGAAACAATATCTTCAAGACTAGGGAGGGGATATGTGTCAAGATGTGTGTATCGGTTAATAGTTTGAGAATAGTCTATTACCATTCGCTTTTTGTGATTTTCATTCTTCACTACAAATGCTTGAGCTCTCCAGGGAGACCTGCTTTCTTCAATAATTCCATCAGCTAGCAGTTTCTCAATTTCTTTCTCCATGAAACTAGTGTCTCCAAGAGAATGCTTTCGGGATTTAGTAATTATAGGTTTAATGTCTTTAGTTAAAAACTCAAAAAGTGGTGGAGGTTCTATCTTTGCTGGAGCCAGATAATTGATAGTCAATGGGGGTTTAGTTCCTCCAAATGAAACTCTAAGTTCAGAGTGTTGATTAAGTAAGTCATGTCCTACAATAACATTAGCACACAAATCAGGCAATACACTGGATTTTGTTTTGGGGTAATGTTGACCTGAAAATTCTAAATGAGCTACACAATAAAAGGAAATGTTCTTTCTTAGTGATGTTGAAGCCATGGACACTGCACCAGTTGTAGGGTACATTTCAAGTCCACATTTTTTAGCAAAACAGTGTGAAATAAATGTCTCAGAGCTTCCTGTATCTATCAAAGCAGAAGTAGGAATGTTGTTTACCTGAGCTTGTACTGTAGCATTTTCAAGAACAGTAGAGGCTGCAATAAGCGCCGAAGATGAAGAAGTTTTAGTAGATTTGCAGACATTTTTCCAATGACCTATTTTCTGGCATTTTTCGCATAAGTCATTTAGTGCAGGGCACTGCTGACGTGTTTTATGTCACTGACGACCACAAAAATAACATTTTTGAAAACTTGAGCTTCCAGTTTTTACAGCTGACAAATTTGTTTCTTTACATGAATTTTCTGAAGAATTATTTGAAGTGGCATTAAGAGTTATTTCAGAAGAGTAAGAAGCTGATTGATTTCTGGCAGATTCCAAGGCATGTGCTTTTTCAATAGCTTCATCAAGAGTTAGCTTGTCAAACTCCAAAAGTCTCAGTCTTATCTGATGAGAGCTGAGGCCCTGGATAAATGAATCACGAATGTATGTTTTCCTATGATGTTCAGAATCAACATCTGCAAACCCACAATTCTTACTCAGTTGTTGTAAAGCTTGGTTATATTGGTCAATTGTCTCATCTGAAGACTGTTTCCTAGTTGCCAATTTATGTCTAGCAAATATTTCATTTATTGGTTTTACATATGCAGATTTTAGTGCATCAATAGCCGAAGTATATGAATTTTTGTCAGCAATTGTTTGATAAACAGAATGAGATAGAAAGTTGGTAAGCAACCGCAACCTACTTTCATCATCGATGTCTTCTTCGTCAAAAGATGCGATGAAATTCTCAAAAGTCTTTAGCCAGAAGTTCCATTCTTGTAGAGCTGTTAGAGAATTCGGATCACCATCAAACTTGTCTGGTTTCAAAAATTTGTCCATCGTAACGCGAATTTTCAGTTTTCGTTTCCAGAAAAGATTTGAAGATTATACATTTGTTGTTGAATAGAAATTGTGAAATAGAGAGTAGGAATTGATTGACTCTGATTTGATGAGATGAATTGATTTGATGATTTTAGATTACTGATCAATGAATTGTAATGAAAAACCTCTGCATTCTAGGCTTTATTGATCAGTAATGAATTCATAACAGATTCAAAATTAGAATAAATAGTTCAACATCTGATAACAGAAACATAAGAAGAAAAGACTAGTCATATGATGATTCAATATCATCACACGTGAATAAACAGGTTTTCTATGTACTATCATCATAAAAAATTGTATACATAAGAATCGATTGAACAATAACATTGATTTCATTCAAAGTCTACCCTTAAAGAAAATCTTGATCTCATATGAAGATGTGTCAAACAAATAAATTATTATTCTCTTGTATTTCTTCTTCTGTAAAAGGGGACTCAATTAATGAAACATTAGAGTTACTATCTCCAATATAATATCAGGGCATTTCCAGCAGCTGAATAACTTTTATAACTGGATTCGATGAAAACATACTGAATCAGACCAATTCAGCATTCAAAAAAGGTGCTGCACTAAACTTTAGTTCAAAATTCTAGTAGTCTCTATTTACAGATTTAGAATACTTTTCCCACGACTTTTCAACCCCCTCCCCCCTCCACCCGCACCCATCCTACCTACCCCCCACTACCCCCGCTCCTGCCGCCCCCTCCCGCCCCTCCTGCCGCCCCTCTCCTGCTCCCTCCACTGCCACGTAGAAGGAGAAGATGCTCTCCCTCTCACTCTCTCTCTCTCTAGAAGAAGGAGAGGCGGAAGATGAAGAAGAAGAAGAAGAAGAAGAGGAAGAAGAAGATGAAGAGGAAGAAGAAGGAGAAGAAGAAGGAGAAGAAGAAGGAGAAGAAGAAGAAGGAGAAGAAAAAGAAGAAGAAGAAGATGGAGAAGAAGAAGATGATAACGATGATACTCTCTCTCTCTCTCTCTCTCTCTCTTGTCATGCTCCAGTTAATATAGTCATGCCTAATAACATTCAGTCATGCTTAATTTCATTTAGTCATGGTCTATTTGATGTTGAAGCAGAGAGAGAGATATGTGTGAGAGAGAGAGAGGCAATCTACTGACAGATTTAAGTGAAACGAACTTCTGCCAGATTTAAGTGAAACGATCTTCTTACTGTCATAAATTCTAGATGTACTTGACAACTAGGATGAGATTTTACCATTCTTTCAAGAATACATGTCCAGCAGTAACATTCAAATCCCATCTTTTCCTTTTAAAACTCTTTATGTTGTGTCTGTGTATTCAGCACAGTTGAATATTCTTTTGGAAGAATAATAGTGAATTCAAAGTTGTCTTCTGAATCTATATTGATATAAATTAAATCATTCTCACCGAATCTTACATTCTTAACATAGAACCAATCAAACTGAAAAACATTGGCATATCAAAGTTTGTCATTTCTTGTTGTAGTTTTCACTCATCTCACAGCACTATGTAGCAACGTTTATAGATAAGGATATACTAATTACAATCATATACAAGCTTACCGTGAGACAACCTTGGACGTTATCATTACGCACCAATTCTCCTCTTGGCTGATGATTAACATGTTTCAAAATTCCACTTCAGAGACCTTACAAGGACAAATGCAGTTCCGGTCTAATTCAATACTCGAGCATTGTCACGTTTTGCAATTTTACTCCACATAGCTTACAAGGATGAATGCGGTTCCGGTGTAATTCAATACTCGATTATTGGCACGTTTTGCAATTTTACTTCACAGAGCTCACAAGGACGAATGCATCTCTGCTCTAATTCATCTCAAATTCGACCATTAACACGTTTCGTGCATAATCTTGTTCCACCTTGGAAAAAATGCATGTGAACACTCACTCATGTTGAAATAGAATGTAGCTATCTATTTCTCATGCAATTTCTCTCAAGCAATTTGCATAGAGAAAATCGGTTAAAGATTGATATGATTCTAACTTTAGGGTTTTAGAACATTACCGTAGATACTGAGACCCATTTTATCAGTAATAAAATCACCTACTTGATCTTCTGTCAAATTATGCTGTTTTGCCTCAATCCAATTCATATGAAAGCTAACTTTCGCGTAGTTCCGTACTATTTGGTAGGCTATTCGATGTATAAATAAAGTGAGATAATCGATGAATGCAGCTGAACATTGTAATCTTGTCACTTCATCATTCTCAGTATTTTTAATTGAAGATGCTATTTCCTCACAAATTGATTTGACTGTAGCTTGTAATTCATCTTTCTTAATAAATGCTTGCATTTCACTACTCAGATCATTTTTCAATACATAAGTTTCGCTAAACGTGGTTAGCAATGTATTCAAATCGTTTTTTTGAAACAAATTGTTCAATCCCTTCCATAAGATTTGTCTTTATCGTATTAGTCATTGCAGATAATCGATCTTCAAACTCTTGTTTTGTTATAACAATGTTATTCAATGCCTGCACAGTTTTATCCGAATATTCCTTATCAACCGATAATGAATGAGTTTCATTTACTCTAGTAATAAGTTCTGTGCTAAGCTGTTTCAATCTGGTATTTAAATAATTTCTATCTAATACTTGCAAATCTTTAATCTTGTCTGAGATAACTTTCAATTTCTCATCCAAATAATTCTTGTAAACTTTATTATCATTGATCATATTCAAGTGTGATCTGAATATCCCTGTTGTTGATTTGAGATCATGTAGAGAATTCTCCAAATTGATAGATTTCTCTTTAACTCCCCTATCGATATTGTCAGATAACTGTTGTAATGTACTGAAGATGTGTTCCTTTTCGATCTTGTACAATCCAATATTCTTAACTATATTGGATAATTGTGAATATAATATGAATGCAGAGATTCACTAACACCCTGTTGATTAATTTCCTGTATTATTCTCTCACTAAAACTGACAAGATCTGGTTCATTCCATACAATCTCTTTCTTCGCAGCGACTCTCTCGCTTTTACCTCCGAATCTGTGCACGCTCATTCTGCAACTGAACAATAATTTTACCTTCACGTAATTCCTCTATAATTGATGCAATCTCAACATCATGACCTGAGTGTCCAGCAAGTTTTGATGATTTTAATAAATGAAGTCTCTGAACCAATTCATCATAGTTGTCATAATATTGGTAAATTCTATTGCTAGAAGTATTTTTTGCAAATTTCAATAACCCTGAACCTCTCTTACTTGTTTTTTTAACAGGAAACAGCATTTGAATTAAGTGAGACTTTACACCGCTGTTACGTTCCACATATCCTCGTCTATCCAAATAAACTTTTGTTATTGATAAAAACTTCTTGTATTTATTTAGATCTTTTTCATCAAAGAGATATGAATTTTGTCTTTGGGCAAAAAACAGTTCTAATAGACCATGTGTAATTCGGAGTTTTTCGTTATCAATATAAAAGGAGTAGTTATCAAAGCTAACAACCATCTCACCCATAAAATATAATTTTCGGTCAGAATCATAGGAAATTCCATAAGGAATCGAGTTATCCAATTTTTCAGTATGAAATGTATACAAATATTGTGCAAGCACTTGATTCTTTATCTTCTTTATTTTGCTGCTTGTATCACTCTCAAGCCTAGTTGAATTAAATATACTTGATTCGTTCATGCTTAGATCTTTTTCAGCTGCTGATGGTGATGCAACTTCTATTGTTTCACTAATATCATCATGTTTTTCTCCTAGTTCCATACTTTCTTTGTCTTCTTCTTCTTCCTCCTTTTTTGGTATAAAACTCTGATCAGATTAGTGAGAAGATTTAGTTTTCCCCATTTAAACTAGAGGTGTGATAATCGGTTTAAAAAGTTTTTCTCTGTAATCGTCAGATTGCTTTTCAAAATGTACAATTCTTCTATGTTTATCTCTAATAACTTTCCTCAATTTCTTAATCTTATCGATTAGAGCAATGCTAGCGTTTTGTCTTCTATGAGACATCCTCATTCTTTCACTGCTACTCACTCTCTACTGAATGTCAATAAAGTTATCCAGACCCTGCCTATATTTTCCACTATTAGCTACACATTCAGTCATAATAGTAAGAAAACTATGCTTCTTAGAATTCCACACATTTGAACACAATTTACTGAAATCTCTGAAGCAAATATCTTCACCCACATAGTCTCTATGTATTAATTCGAGTGATAATTGATCAATTTTGAATATAACAATCATATTTGCATTATCTCTGGTGAAATGTTTTTGTGTTGCACCATAACTTCGAATTGAATATGCTGTATCAATATTACGATGTCTACCCATAGTGAAATAATCTCTTATTTGAGGTGTGTGACTAAGTTGTAAATCGTCAAATATAACTAGAGAATATTGTGGTATATTATTTGGGTGTGGAATACTCTCGGGAATATCATTGACATGAAATTCAATACCTTTCATTTTTGAAAAGACTTTTCTTAAAAACAAGTACTTATCTTGATATTGACTTCTAGTATTTAAATTAATATGTTCAAATCTCAATCCATTTTTGGAAAAAATCAAGTTGAACAATAAATTCGTTTTACCGCATGCAGATGGGCCTACAATGAGAATTCTAGCGTTATGTGGTATCAATGTACCATTCTTACACCATACAGGCTTTTCCTCTTGTGCAATTAACTTATCGAAATTTACAATGACGAGTTTGTTCATGTTGAGAAAGTAAGATACATAGACAGAACGAACTGTTTCATGTGTCTGGTTCACTTGCTAATGAAGCGTTTCTAGGTGACACACATACATGTACTCACCCATTCAACATCTAGACACCTTGTGCCATATGCTACTAGTACTTCACACTTCTCTATGACAAAAATGAGAAATGAAAGAGCGAACATTCAATTCAAGTTGTTTTTATTTAAAAAACACACACAATGTAAAGAATACTACAATGATTATCCACAACAGATGTGGATAGATAATTATATAATGTATATTATTTACATCATATGATCTCACTCTAATTATTTACAACAAATGTGGATAGATAATTATATAATGTACATTATTTACATCATATATCATCTTACTCTAATTATTTACAACAAATGTGAATTGATAAAATTATACCATGTGATCTAACATATGATCTTACTCTAATTATTTACAATCTTACTCTAATAAGTTCTCTCGATTTATGAATGATGGTTGTGGAAATCCAATCCATTTCACAAGCAAATTATCCTTATCTCGTCTCAATATTTTTTCTATCAAATAAACATTTCTTTCAGATTCATTCAAATGTGTTTTTTCAATTTCTTCTTGATAAAACCTACCCTGTATTATCTCACCACTAAGATCTTCTAATGAGTAAGTGATAGGTCTTGTGGGATGTATGCTCACAATTCGGAAATATTCGGGTGACCAATTCATTAGATATTTTTTATCAAATATCTGTTTCTTTTTAGAAATTCTCACAATATCACCTAGCTTATATTTTGGTTTCAACACTTTTAATTCGAATCATCTATTAAATGCAGAGCTAAGTGATTCTAAAACACGTTTACGATGTTTTTTAGTTACATCTTTAGGTCGCATTCCAATGCTACTGTGTACTGTATTGTTATAATCATCTACAATATTTTGTAAGTTATTAACCCAGTTTTTACTCCCACGTTCAGTTAAAGATCGATATATTTTTGTTAAGATCAATGTATTGTTATAATCATCTACAATATTTTGTAAGTTATTAACCCAGTTTTTACTCCCACGTTCAGTTAAAGATCAATATATTTTTGATTTTATTGTACGATTAAATCTCTCAGCGATACTAGCTTTCTTATCAGTAAAAACAGAATAATGCTTGATATTATATTTATCTAACAAGTCTTTCACTTGCTTATTAAAATACTCCTTCCCTCCATCTGTCTGGAAAAAACGCATATGTTTATTCTTACAAATAATGAGTTCGAGTGCATTATAAACACTTTGTGCAGTCTTATTCTTTAAAGGTATACAATTAGCGTATTTAGTAAAACAATTTATTAATAACAACTAAAATATAAAGATATCCTTTATTGAATTTAGATAAGCTACCCATCTCAATCAGATCTGATTGATATAAATCGTTCTCATTCTTCAACTCATATCTACGTGTGGGGTAATTTACACGTGCAGCAGAGTGAAGCTCTGCTGCTAATTTTGCTCTAATATTACTCATTCTTCTTCTTTGTGTGAAGACACGCTTGAAACAGAATTCGATGTGTTGGTCACTACCTCGTTACACACACACACACTGATCTGTGCAATCAGTTTGCTATTTTGTAGTGACCGAATGGTAATGTATCGATTCTGTTCTCAGCAATAAAGCGCTTGTCATCGAACGGGCTTAAACAAACCTTTGTGCATTCAATTTGATGCATGTTATGATTGAAGGATCTCAACATATTACATTTTTCTATATGTTGGCATCGTTCAATCAAACATTTATTATACAAGTCAAAACTAAGTTTTCTATTTTCTACATGTGTCTTCACACCTTTTGCTACGCCTTTTACAGTTTCCTCCTTCTCATTATTTACAAGATATGAATACAATTTCGCCCTTAATCCCGGAAAAGATTTTAAAGGAATTGAAGCTGCTTCATCCTTAAATTTCCCTACAACTTTATTCCTCTCATTGGAGAAGCATTCGTGCTCAGCTGGGTAATTTGAAGTGTCAAACAATTCTAGATTTTCTCTTATCAGTTGGTAGACGTCGGGTGTCTCCAACGATAAGAGGAAGCTATCTGTATCAGTCATACAAAGCTGGATGCGTTGCAATGGTATGATTTTTTGCAAATTACAGTAGAAAAAAATCATACATGTGTAGTTTACTCAAATCCAGGATGCAGAAACCTGAATAGATTGGCTTATTCATTTTTAGTTCCAACTTTCGTGAGAAAACCGCAATCACATCCAAACTTATTATCTGCTAGCGTTTACATAGGGTATCTGAAATGTACTTATCTAGACGCTTGGCATCTGTGATAATTTGAACATTACAATGATGCCGACTATTCTGTAATGACTTCCCATTAAATTGCTCATCTGTTTAAAGAATGAGACTTCAAATTTATTTTTCGCGGCTTGCCTATTACAGGTATTGAACTCAATGTAGTTCTTCAACCAAGG
Organism: Nilaparvata lugens; assembly: GCF_014356525.2. NCBI lineage: Eukaryota > Metazoa > Arthropoda > Insecta > Hemiptera > Delphacidae > Nilaparvata > Nilaparvata lugens. The sequence goes on along the minus strand of NC_052518.1, from coordinate 68,374,246 downwards.
CGATTGGGAAAAGCTAATGATGCGATGTACTTTTGTTAATTGCAATCCAAGTTGAAGGTACAGTTTCAAATTCATGTAATGAACAATGTACCTCTCTCGATCAAAAAGTGTGTTCATGAGTTTTTTAGTCAGAGTTTGACCGTTCTCATTGGTTTGGTACTCGGAGAACAATTCGCTAGGAGGAATTTGATGGAGTGGAGTGAGAGGGAAATTGGCATGCATATCATGTAACTCCTGTGGGTACTTGAGATCACATTCAATTACATAACCAGTTTCTGATTCACTCTCCAAATTTGTAAAGTCAAGAGCATGGATTTGTTCCTGTGAGAGGAACTTGAAATTTCCATAATGTAAGAATTGATTCATAGAGTGGGCATACAAATAATTACAATCTATATGAAGCAAATAGTTACTTGGTTTTTTGGGATCGTATGTGTCAGGGATGTGTTTGTTATTGACTTTGCAATAACGCTTGCCAATAAACGAAACACCACCGCGCATTCCTGATTCAAACAATAGATGTATATCGGGATCGCTAATCAATTGAAGTTGAACCCGGGTGAACTTTAACATACAATTCCAAGTGTAATGAGCAAGCGAAAGAAAATGAGTCACATTGAGGCCATATGACCTAAAAAGCGTTGACCTCATTTCTTCGAAAACCTCAACTAATAGCATGACGTCTAGGCACAGATAGAAATCATGATACTCGCCGAGAGATTTCAACTTGAATGTTGAGAACACTCTTTGTGCATGCTCATATTCTTTGCGGGAGAGGGGTGTATCGTTAAGATCATTATAAAAACATTCTATCGGAGGGAGAGAAGTCTCAGCGAATTTTTCAGGGCAAGATATGTACGAATAGGGATATACTCCTTTTTTAACAAGAGTTGCCTATGTTCGAGATCGGGGTCATTGAATACTGAAAACAGACGTTTGAACTTCGATTCCATATCTGTACTATCTACCAAGTTGCGCACTAATACTTCTAAAGATTCATTCATAAATTTATACAAATCTAAAAACTTGATTTTTCCCACTGTCAATGTCAAAAATCTTTCTGATGTATTGGCGATACAGGAAATTACTTTTTTACATTTTCCGAGAGCTTTTAGAATAAAATGACTGTCAAATCCGCTAAAATTATGGAAGTAACAGCTAATCGTATCATCAGTTCGAGTATTTAAATTACACGACACATGAGCAGCACACAAAAACTTTCCATTTTCATGTGCATGATGGCGTACCTTTATGTCTGTTTCGGTAAAAACTTCATTGCAAAGGCCACACTAATCAGCATTTTGAAATTTGCGTTGCTGACGCTCACTTAAATGCTCCATCGGAATTTCGCATTTTATATCTGCACTCAATAAATCGCCCAGTTCGATTATTTCCTTGAGAAATTTCTCCATGATCTTTTCATTGATATTACTCAATCTATAGAGTACTGGGCCGTACGTGATATCTCCATTCACATCAATTACAACAAAACAATACCCGCACGGAATATGACGTGTTGTTTTCTTGGTGTAACTTCTGGTGATAGGTACATCCTCAGATTCGTTACCATCCATATTCACAACAAATGTTTCCAAATCCGCGTAGATTGTATACTTTTTCTTCAAAGTCGAACTGAGTTTTTTAAATTTGATTGTCTCACCTCATTTTGGGTACAAAGTTCTCTGAGACTGGAACTTTGAACAAAGCTCTAGATGTCTCATCAAATTTGCTTTCCAATCACAATTTTTAGATTTGTTTGTTGTAAATCTGTGAAAACAGAAATTACAAACATCTACTTGTGCTTTAGCTTTCGAAAGGTGAGAAAGAAGACGCGACAATCCGTTTTTCCCATTCGCGGTGTTAATTAAACAAAAATGTGTTTTTCCTGCATCGCCTTTCAACATTAAAAGATTAATTTGGTATTTACGCATACGGAATATGCTTGTTCGATAGGGGAAAAACTTTTTGTTGTCATACGCGATAACATGAATTGCAATGTCTGTATTAAGAATTTCAAATTTCTTTATGTTGCGATCGGTGGTTAGGAAATTAACTCCGCGAGTGTTCAACCTGTAAGCAAATTTACTCAAATATTTCACCGTCAATTTCGAAGTATTTGTTGGTTTCTGGTGAGAATAAGCTAGAACACTCCACAGAAAACACATTTTATCAGAAAGATTTTTGACATTGATAACACATTTCTTATTCTTGATGAACTGGGGTGTTTGAATATAACTGCTTGTGTATATTGGATTATATCTAATCACATTTACATCAAGCGAGTCAATCTTCTTCAACACCCACCCACTCCCTATTCGAACAAAGTTATCGAATGAACTTAAAATTTTCCCAACCACTAACATAAATTGTTCATTTAATTCATCATAACTCTCTAAGCCTATGGCCGAGTAGCTATGAAGATTCACAATGGATGAAACAGCTTCGGATTCCTCTGATTCTAAAACTACCATCTTATACAATAATACATTTAATACTAAAAACCATTTCACATTTCCTTCAAAACGTGCAGCGTGTTCTCTTATTATCTCGAAAACACAAGCTTTCGAGTTTTGAAGCACATTTTCAATGTCAGGTGCTATGTTTTCGAAGGAAATGCGATGGCGAATTGCTCGCGAACTCATGCCTCCAACCCTGTGTTCTCTGCTATTCTCCATCTCTGCTACTAGCGGGTTGCTGAAAACAAACAAAGAATATATTACTATGGCACAGAATTAGATATAAAAACAAGTAAACAATTATCTAAAAATCAGTTGTGATTTAACAAGCTGCAAGTACAGTGCAAAAAATGTTATCTCAGGATCAGATTTTCATGCATGAACAATTGAGGTTATTAACATTTGATAATCGTTGGAAATTAGAATCGAGTCTGTTGTCACCTCAAAATATGGCTAAACAGGGTTTTAAATTTGTGCGAGCACCTGACGTTGTTCAAAGTGTGTTTTGTTCAGTATATTTAGAAAATTGGTTGGCAACAGACGATCCTAGTAAGGAACATGAGTGATGCAGTCCAAATTGTGGATGGCGCAAAGAAGATAATATTTCATGTGAAGAGGAGAATTTCGATAATAATATTCTATGACAATATGAAGAACGAGTTTTAACTTTTCATCGTCCAGAACCATTCAAGCTCTCGGTATTTATTAATAGAGCAGAGTATTTTGCAATAAATGGATATTTTTCACATGAGAAATCATATCTGCAATGTGTATATTGCAAATATATTATTGAAAATCCTTATGAAAAAGTGATACATGTTCCATTTTGTATATATAAAAAGATGAGGTATAATGGGAAAGAAAAGACGAATGTTGAAGAAGAAGATGGTGTGGGAAAACAAGCTGGATATTGTACAATATGCACTCTGTTGTAGAAGTAATTCCTAATTAGAATCGAGATATTAGTGATTTGTTAGGAATAAGTCCATTGTAGTAGTATCAGGAAAGAAGTAAGTTCTGAAAAAATCATGATTAGAAAAATAAAGAATTGTATCATACTTACATGCAATGAATGATGTGCTGTACTGTCTCTCTCTCTCTGCTTAAACTCCAACTCTCAGACTAGTTCTTCATACATCTTTCCTCCTCAAGGACTGGAGTGATTATGCAGTAGTGCACACTCGAACTCTGTGAAATCAACGAACATAATGAAAATCACAATAATATTGAGGAGAAATTTAGCAAGTCAACATGTGATGTTAATTATGAAAATTAATGAGGAGATTACATCGCTCTCACATTTGAAATATTGTTATTCAAGATATTATATCTGGAACTGAGAAATTTTATATAAGTGCATTGTGAAAATTTGATATTTTTTTTTACTCTGAATGCACCTTGCTGTACGTGTTAGAATGCATTTGTATATCAAGTTTGTGATAAGCGGGAAAATGCACTATCTCTCACTCATCCTAGAACAGAGAGAGAGAAACGAATGAGTATATAAGTAGCGGTTATTGGATTTGCCAGCTTCATTCGAGCACTAGTCACGTTACACATATCCTCGTCATCATGGACTCATCATCATCATCTATGTGTCAGGACTACATTCTTCCAGATACTCCTCCTCATCAACAACGAAGCACTTCCTTCCCATCTTACTGGGCAGCGCAAGCTGCACAGAAGAAGAAGCATCCATCCGCCAATAGCAGTGCTGCTCCCGCTGCTGCTGCTGCTGCATCCAACTCTGAGGACTCACCACTGAAGAGCCATGGTGTGTTTGTGGAGAGAGGGATGAGCAGTGAGGAATTCATTGTACCGGACACACCACATTCTCATCTGGGGTGGGCACCGAGGCATGTACCACTCACAACGATTTCCAACAAGCAACAGGGGAAGAGAAAGCTGCACTTTCTGGATGAGGAGGAGGAAACCAACTTTGTACCCTCAAAGGTTAGTTATTTCAAATATTATTAACATGTAATGTGAACAGATAATTTTAAATCTTTATATGTTGTCATTTATTTGTTGAAAGCTTGCTACTAAAAGCTTGCTAGTATCTGATAAATTTCTTACTTTACTGAGAGAAACTAATTTCCAATAGATCTGTTCACATTACATGTACTCACATTGTGATATTAAATGATTAGAGTTCAATTTATTGTGAGAAATTGATGAATCTGATTTGAAAGACAATTTCAATCAAGAATTATTTCTTGATAACGAATTGTAAAATAGGAAATGAAACTATTCAACTTTAGAGTTCAGTTAAGATGTATATTTGAGTTCATGAATATGATGATTACATTGATATATTCATTTGAATTGAGCAACTTCTATGTTGTTTTATGAAATCAAGAAATATAATTATTTGAAGTGATTAGGTTGAATGCATGCTACTATCTAATAAATTTCTCACTCTACTGAAAAAACTAATTTCCAATAGATGTCTTCGAATTACATGCATGCACAATGTTATATTGAATGATTAGAGTTCAGTTAAGATGTGTATATTTTGAATTCATGAATATTATAATGATTACATTGATATGATCATTTGAATTGTGCAACTTCTATGTTGTTTTATGAAATCAAGAAATATAATTATTTGAAGTGATTAGGTTGAATACCTTAGTATTAATACCAAGTATCAATAGGTTGATCTTAGGTTGATACCAAGTATCTAATAAATACTTTACTGAGAAAAAAAAACCAATTTCCAATAGATGTCTTTGTATTACATGCATGCACAATATGATATTAAATGATTAGAGTTCAGTTAAGATGTGTATATTTTGAATTCATGAATATTATAATGATTACTTTTTGAAATTGAACTGATCAAGCTTACTAGTTGATTAGACTTCAGTCAAAAAATTGAATAAGATGAATATTTTGATTTCATTATTATGATGCTTACATATTATTTGTACTAATCATGCATTTTTGCTATAATAGAATATAATATTGAAGTGATGTGTTAAGAAAATTACTGATTCAGTTGATAGTTATTTGTTGCAATGTACATTGAAAGAGTTTGCTTATTTATTTGATGTATGCATCACTATTGGATTCTGCAATATGAAGCAAGAAATATTATTTCAATAAGTGATATTACTCACTTTGTGTAGAGAATGTCTCTTCAATCTGATGATATCAAGTTGAGATTATGACAATAATCTGTTGATCACAAGTAGTTGATAATCTGAAACAAATTATAATAAGTTACTAATCATAGATTTATTTCTATTCAACAGAAACAACGTGCATATGAAGGTGATACCTCCTCCATGGTTCCACTACTAGAGGAGGAGGCTGCTCGGGATGATGAGAATCAGGATGACTTTATTGCAATCATTAATAGACCCACAGCTAAACCGTGGATGCCTCTCCACGAGCTGGCGGAAGATGTCCCGCATAGTATCATCTCGGCTTGTGAGGAAACAAACCACCACAGTAGACGAATAATATTGAAAATAAACATTTCATCTACAAAGAAAATCTCTGAGGTATATTTACCTCAGAGATTTTCATCCATAATTTCCCCCGTAAAAGTTATTAAATTTAATGCTAATTATAAAAATTTAGGAATAGTGGTGAAGCATGTCACCGCTACATGGACTGACAGATTGTTAAAATTTAACAATCTTATTCTCATACCATGTTGTGGTGGGATGCTTTACAAGTAGTAGTAGTATATAATGTAAATATTGCAGTGATTAATAATAATAAATTATAATATTGTTTTTATAAAAATTGTTTTTAATTCTCACCTGTTTGTTGTGTCAAAGAAGAAGAAGATGTAGAATAGTACACTGTTCACGCAAGAATAGATCCTCTTGTAACTGAACACTCAATGAATGTAGAATAGTTCACGCAAGAATAGTAATGCTCTTGTACAGTCAATGAGTGTTCAGTCACAAGAGAAGCTATTTTATAGTTGCTGCTGCGCACGCACGGGCATGCACCACATGTCGGTCTTGATCTTGTTGCGAGATTCTCTTCCATCTGTTAGCGCTACACACTCACTATAGATATTGCAATCTATTTTTATCAGTTTTATCAGTATGCTTACAACACTTGAATGGAGAAGTTGTGCAATGAAGATAATCGTATAGAGAGTTTTATTTGTTCTTCTCTTTATAATATGTTGTGTGAATATGCTATTACTTTTCTATATTGCTTTGAAAAAATATGATTCAATGCAAAATGATAGTAAGAGAATATTGGAATCCATACAAAATGTACGAAATAAGATTGGGGATTTGGAAACACCTCAATTGATGCAGGAATCACTGCTTGTAAGAAATCATACATTATCTTATATCAAATCATGTGTCAATTCATCAGATGCTTCTCTCGATGTTAGTCTAAGACATTAGTATAGATTTATGATTGATGAACGTTCAATTCTTTGCAATTTCTACAAAACTTACAACATACTTAACAAGTGTGTTAATAAGACACATGATGATAGAAAATTGTATTCCCTATTGATTAAAACATACCAACTCTGTAGTAATATATAAAGCACATAGTGAGACAATTTCTTTGTCTCTCGATTGAGGTTAAGTGTTTGATTAATTAACCTCGGTCAATGTTCAACTATTGAGTTGAAAGGTAATGAAAAATGGTATGTAGAAAAAAGTTATCTTCTAGGAAACAAGGGAGAGGAGTCTTGAGTTCGGCTAGCAAAATTGTCAAAGGTATAGCGGGTACTGCGGGGGACATTACATCAACTATTATAAATAAATTGATAAATGCATCCCCCATTGAAACACACTTACCTGGCAGCTATCAGTGGTGCGGACCTGGCACCAAGGTTAATGAAAGGTTAAAGAGAGGTGATCAAGGTATAAATTCATTAGATAGAGCCTGTAAGGTACATGATATAGCATACACTCAAAATAGTGATAATAAGTTGCGAGCGATTGCAGACAGAGCTCTTGCAAACACAGCATGGGAAATATTCAAGAATCCAAAAACATCTCTAAGTGAAAAAGCACTTAGTTATCTTGTAACAAACGTGATGAAAGCTAAAGCAGTGTTTGGCGGTGGTTTGAGAAAGAAGAAGAAGAAGAGCACTAGTGTTAGGAAAACTCATAGCAGCTCGATAAGGAAAAAAGCTATTGCTCAGTTGAAACAGCATATTGCAGGTAGAGGTTATTATTTGAAACCGTACCCTCCAATCTCGAGTGGTGGTCGTATTTTGATTGGACCCAACCCCACATCCTCCTCCTCACCATATGGTGTAAGTTTATTCTCGAAGAAAAAAAGTAAAAAAGGAGTTAAAAAATGTAGAAAGACAAAGAAGGTGAAAAAATGAATATCGATGGTGAATTGTCTAATCACGATCTAATAAAATGGTGTAAATTATTACAAATTCCCATACGAGGTGTATACATGATAGATACATTACCTAATAAAATTCTAAAAAATGAGAATTGTATTGTTAATTTAGACACTCAATCTGGACATGGTACACACTGGGTTGGTTATAAGAAACGAGGATCAAATGTTTACTATTTTGATCCAATTGGTAATTTACAACCACCTTATGAATTGAATGAATATTGGAAAAAAGAAACAGGTGTAAATATTTTTTACAATGTTGAGCACATGCAACCATTACATACAAATATATGTGGACACCTTATGCTCTTGTTTTTTGCGAACCTGTTGTAATCCAGTATTTGTACCGAAAACATATAAGATGGTTGTTATTACATTATGATCTAGATCAAGTGATCTCTATGAACATTTGCAAGAAATTCTCGATTTGGATAAAAATAAAGAATGGGAAATAGGATTGATTAATTTCTGTACTTACAATAGCATTGCAAATGTTATAAAAGGTAAAAATTCTACCTTCAAATATGGTGATAAATTAATTGATCTTGATACGGGTGCATATGAAGTTGATGACATTATATTAGCTTTAAAGACTAAAATGAATAGTGACAAAAAGAAACTTAATATAAGAGCTAACACGAATACTATGAAGCTCGAAATTTGTTCTGATAAGACTATTGACTTCACATCATCTACTTCAATGGGAAAAATGCTTGGTTTTGATAATGTTATATTACAACCGAATAAATGGTATTATTCTCAGCATTTAGTTAGCATAACAAATATTGACTCTATTGTAGTTGAGTGCAATATAGCCTGTGGGAGTTACTCTGATGGCAAACAGAAACATATTATATACGAGTTCTCACCTAGAGTACCTAGTGGGTATTTGATAAATGAAACGCCTAATCCGATAATCTATATGCCTTTAAACACACATAGAATTCAAAGCATTAATGTAAAGGTAACTGATCAAGAAGGATCGTTTATTGATTTCCGGGGAGATATAATTACAATTAGACTTCACATTCGTGAAAAACAAAGAACTTGAAATGGGATTCCTCATTTTCAAACCTCACACTAGCATTTGCTCACAGAAGCTCATTAGAGACTCAAACGTGATAGAGTCAACACCTGAAAAGCTATGTGCTATATCACCAAAAAGCGCGAGAATATTGGAAAAGTTGGGATTTATAGTAGATTGGCATCATGTATGGCGCAGCAATTAGTGAAATTCTCAATGTTGAATCTCAACTTGAGTTCTATAATGATATTACTAAATTTCAGTTCCATACTCATACAGTATATTCGGGTCAAGAAATTAAACCCTCAGATGAAGCTCGCATCCATGTGGCTTCTATGGATCAGTACAGTCTTCCATGCAAATCATTTATATTTATTGAGGGGGAGGGGAAGTGTACAAAACCAGCTGCAAAGGCCGGGGATGATCCAATAGAATCTAAGTATATATTATCCAGTAACCTCATTGGAAATCTCTCTGATGAAATTCGATATGAATTGGCTGGACAACTAATTTCTAAATCAAGACTAATTGGATTAACATCAACAATTAAAGCTATACTAGTGAAAAATATGTTTGATAAGAACACATATCACTTAGCTGGGTTCGACAGAGCAGGATATACACTAAAAGATAATAAGTTTACATTCTGTGTACCTCTTAAAGTAGTTTTACCATTTTTTGAAGACTTTCAAAGAATAATTTTAAACTTGAAACAAGAACTTGTATTATTAAGATCACCAACAGATCTCAATTGCATCGAGTCTACAGAAGCAACAAACGTTAATATAAAAATAACGAAGCTTCAATGGAGAATTCCCTATATTACTTTAGAAGATCATGTGAGGTTGAAATTTTTGAGATTACTCGATGCTGATACACCGCTGAAGCTGAGCTTTCGTCATTGGGAGATTTCAGAATTACCAAATTTACAAAATAGCACTGTTCATTCTTGGGCAGTAAAAACTGCATCCCATCCCGACACACCAAAGTATGTTGTTTTAGCGTTTCAAACAGATCGTAAGAATAAAATTAAGATTCTACTGCACACCCACCTAACAAGCTGAAAAGTAAGCATATTGCTTACACTCATACCTCAAGAATGGATTGAACTATTTCCTTGAAAGTTCGTAGGACTCAACTATATGCTTTTACAAAGAGCATACGCTTTTCATAATTTCATTATTTCTTCAAGTTTTTCTTATTTTAGCTATTTAAACATGAATTTGCTATTTTGGAAAAGAAGCATCGAGAAACGAATTTGAAAATACAGTGACCTTTAGAATAACAACACAAATCTAAATCCGTTCGAATTTTGTTCAAATTCCTAATAGTTTTGCAATAAACTGAGTCGTTAAATTGCAAATTTGAACCAAAAATGAACCGTTACATTGCCAACCTAGTTCGAGGGTTATTCTCCAGAGAGCTCTACTGTTGAAACATAACCCCCACTACCTACTACTTACATACTAAGACTGCCCAGCAGTGTATCAATGAATGAATTGAATGAATGACCACAAGAAAGAGTGGGAATGGGAGGGGAATAGATGAGAAGTCTGTTACACTCTCTCTGTCTCTCAATTCCAGCTAGCTTTTGCCATATCCATGCCATGTGTGACTTATTAGTTCGTTGAAACGTGACAGTGACAGTTCATCCAGTCATTTGTGATAAGTTACTATGGGTTTTCATTTATAGAAACGTTTTGCCTTGTTTATTCTAGACAATCCTTGTTAGTGAATAATACTTTTTCTATTCTATTCCTATTGACTTCGAATTACGTGAAATGTTATAAAAATGTTGAAGTGCATGCGACCAAATTATTTATCATAAAAAATGGACGAAACGCCGAAGCCTCATCAAAGTCACCGACGCTTTAGACACAAAAGTGGACGCAGATTGAAACTTAGCGCGAAACCGCTTGAAATTGTTCAGCAATGGAGTATGGGAGGATGAACGTGGAGGCTGCTCTAAAAAAGTTAGTGAGATAGCTGGACAAAAAATGTTGAAATGTGGGCTATTCATTGATGCCGATTTTCCATTTCTGGCAGCATCGCCGGATGGATTATTAGAAGATGGGCATGGTATTGTGGAGGTCAAATGCCCTCAGACAATAAAGGACCTACTTCCAAGGGAAGCAGCAAAGTTGAAAATATTGAAATTTTGCAAAATTGAAGATACAAATATCGAATTGAACACAAACCATAACTACTACTATCAAATACAGGGACAACTCCACATTACGAAACGTCAGTACTGCTTATTTTGTATATGGTCGCCAAAGGGGACAGAAGTTGTTACTGTATACAAAGATGAGCAGTTCTGGAGTTCGAAGATTCTTGAACAAGTGAAAAAATTTTATATGGACTGTGTATTGCCGGAACTTGTTGATCCTCGACACACGCGTTCAATGCCAATTCGAAATCCAGATTGGATTATTGAGGCGCAAGAAGCACGTAAGAAGAAATAATGATGACACAAACATAACTGGAAAATAAAAACAAATATTGTCACATACCACTTATTTATTATTAAAACTTACATTAAAGTATTATTAAGTAATACTTTATTAAAGTAAACTTACATTAAAGTAATGTACCTAGGTTTCATAATGGCCTAGGCTTACATTACTTTAATGTAAGTTTTAATAATAAATAAGTGGTATGTGACAATATTTGTTTTTATTTTCCATTATGGAGAAATACCACAACATCTCCTCAAACACAATCAATTATACAAACATAACTATTCTTCCTTTTCTCCTTTTATAGTAGTAGTTATGGTTTGTGTTCAATTCTATATTTGTGTCTTCAATTTTGCAAAATTTCAATATTTTCATTTTTAACAAAGTCATTTTTCATTGTTCATTGCACCGGTAAGGGCATTTGTGCAGAGAGAAAAAGAGAAAGAAACGAGTGAGAGCGAGGAGGAGAATGAGAAGATTTAGAACGGAAAGAGTGAGGAGAAGTGGATGGAAAAGAGGGAGAAGAAGAATAAGGGGAAAAGAAGGAGGAGAAGGTGAAGGAGGAATGAGAAAAAGATTAAAAAGAAGGAGGAGAAGGTGAAGAAGGAGGAATAGGAGAAGAAAGAGGAGAAGGTGAAGAAGGAGAACAAGAAGAAGGAGAACAAGAAGAAGTAAGGCTTATTATTTCTCAAAATTCACGTAATATTGTTTGAAGACCATCAAAATATTTTATCGTCTTATCTGTCTCAACTTCCGCTGAAATATATATTTAAAATACATAGAAATATATTTTCAATTACTTCTTTTATATTATTTTTTTTATTATTAATAATACTTTTTTAGATTAATTTTTCCATTTTAAAACAAGTAATGAGTTTGTACTTCTCGCACACATTTTGTGTTTGAGAAAACTCACAAAGAAAAGTTTTCTTCTGATATTGATAAATTTGAAGTTGTAGGGTATAATAGTAGCTTCAGTTTCTAGTGTAATAGTAGTTCTAGTAACAGTATAGTGTATATTTATGTGATATTGAATTCCTGGGCTGACTACCTTTAGGATATAATTCAATTATCTTCTGACTTATTGTAGTTTATCAATGTAAATTAATAATTAATCCTATTCTATAAAACTAATTTACATTATCTAGCATGTTTACTTGAAGCTACACAATTTTTCCAACAAATCCGTCTAAATTGATTAAAAAATAGCTGGTGAATGCAGCACTTCTAGAGGCTTTAATGTTCCAAGAAAATGTTTAACTGTTATTTTTATTCTTTTTTCTATTCATTTTATTTATATATTTTCAATTTTATTTATTTATCCATTACTATAATCTTTTTTGTTCTAATCTTTTCCATACTGTAATCATCTTGTTCAAAAGAACAATTTCATTCTTCCCAAACAGGTTCTGTAACCTATGGGTTATTTCCAATTATTTCATTTTATTTGTATATTTATTTATTATTGATTTGTTGTTAATGCAAGTTTGATTTATTGTAAACTGTAGCCTATGCATATTGCTATAATGCTAAAAATTCGATTTAGATTTGACTTGAATTGTACAATTGATTGTAGATTACAAAACTAATATTTTTTTCAATGTATTATTTTACGGAAATAAATTTTATTTGAATTTGAATTTGTTTTCTTTTCAATTCAGAACCTGACAAGAACTTAGCTTATTTTTAAATTTACAAATGCCTGTTATGAAATATTTTTCGTTACTCGCTCATTTACAAGGCCAAGAGTCATCAATATAAATAATTATTTTTGTATAACAGATTTATACATATTGTATAACAGTTATAGGCCTACTGATATAATAGAGAATCTAGCAATGATTTTGTTCAAATTGGTGTGAAATAGGTTGGAATGTTGCATTTCAAGATACGAGCAGCACTCAGGAGAATAGCTTTGACCCTTTTCTAGCATTCAATAACGTAGTAACCAAATATACTTTGTCGTGTCTTGGTTGGAACGTGACTCATTGTTCCAGAACCAGAAATCATGAATGGAGACAGAGGTTTTTGTCATTTCTTTCTCCCTCCTTTTTGTTGCTCACTTGTAGCAATGGTCAATTGGTGGGGGAGACACTTCTAGACTTCCAATATGTCTTTACTCCTCCAAACGAACTCTCTCCAGCACTGAATCTGTCATAGTGGGAAGTGGCGGAACTAAAATACGAAATTTCAGAGGTGTACAGTAGAATCTTAATAAATCAATCTCGGAATTTTATAGTTGTAATCTTCAGAATGCAAAGGTCTACTTGAACTCTGACTATTTTCCTTATGAAAACCTCCTTGGTAAACAAGAATTGATGTACTGTATGTTTTTGGATTTTGCGTCGGCGAACTATAACCATAGTATCAATACTGAGCTTGGAACAGAGATTGATTTTGACACATTTTGTACTAAAACACCCGTGATTGTAATTGACTGTTCACATCAATCTTCTCATTTGGAATCCTCCACAGATATTAGAATAAATATGGAATTTAAGGAAGCTGTACCTCCAAATACCTCTGCTTATTGCATTTCAATCAGTGATCGTATCATGGAGTACACTCCTCTTACTTCCATGGTGAAAGAAGTTCAGTAATTTCTCGATAGAGCACAAGCTATATAAGTATTGCATTTTTCAAATTTTACTCATTTGAGGTTTTAGCTTTGATCGGTTAACATCTACAATGTCTTCTAATTCTGAGAAGAAAACACGCTCTATCGGGATACAGTGTGATCTTGATGAGGAGGAGGAGGAAGACAGCATCTACTATGACTCAAGATGTAGTACACCTAAACCACAGGAGGATAATGGAGGAGGAGGAGGAGAAGGAGGAGGAGGAGGAGAAGGAGGACAAAGGAGGAGGAGAAAACAGCACAAGAGGAGGAAGAAACTCTCTCCTGTAAAAAATTTGCAACAGTCGACATGCATTGGTTCAAGGGAAATTCTAATCAAATTATCGTGAGAGAAATCGGAATCGTAGATCAGGTAAATAGCTTTGTTGTGTTACATTTCAAGTCACCATTTGCAAAGTCGGAATTGAATGCTAAATTGCGTAAGCAAGCAACATGGGCAGAGAACAATTATCGCAAAATACGCTGGGAAGATGGACATTTTATTTATACAGATGAATTATTGATATCTTATTTTGAAGGATATGATGAAATCTACATAAAAGGTACAGAGAAAGCTAAGTTTCTTAGAAGGTTACACAAAAAAGTATGTTGTTTACCAGATGAAATTGAGAAACCAAGTTTTAACTACTCTACAAGTTCTTGGTGTTATAATGGCTGTGAAATTCATCATCGCAATCCGGGCGGGCGATGTGTGCTCTTTGCGGCGGTTCATTATTATTCATTGATAATGAAAAATATGGACTCATCTCCAAATTTCATGTGCGAAAACAATAGAATGCTTAGCATGAAAAAATGTCAATTCTATTCAAATACAGAAAAGAAAAACTTTGCAAGATATGGCTTTCTCTATAACAGTCAAGAAAATCAATGTGTTTATTGTATGCAAGCATTGAAATATCATACTGCTTGTGTATGTTGCATTGGAGGGAAGGCACAGGAACCATATCATTTCTCTATATTAGTACCGACATATGTATAGTTTCTTCATTCGCTCATCATGGACCCGTGCAAGTGGATGCAAGCCGATAGTGAATTGGAAATGAGGTTAGAACAGTGTATTGATTGGTATGATGCCTGTGAAATTGCAATTAAACATTCAACTCATGAAAATCATCATTTGGTGAAACAACTAAAAGACATTTTCTTAATCACAGTGAATTTGAATGATATGAATGATTATCTATGCTATTACAGACCCCATAAACTGTCTGTTAGTAAACTAATAAAAATTGAAGAGGAAGTGATGAACAATTGTAGTGAATTGTGTAAATAAATTTCTAGTGTATACTCAATTGTTTTCATTTTCCATTGTACCTGCAATGTCTAGGTTTAATCATTCAGTAACGCTTTGTTAGTTGAGCTGTAAAGATCTCACATGCATTGAAGCTCAATTCTATTTATAGAAGTGTGTAGTATAGTGTGCAGATACAAGTTCATTCAAATAGTTTCTTATCACGTTTTACCTGTACATACACTCAACTGAAAAACATGGTTGATTGTTATAGCTTTTCAAGTCGTGAAAAAAATATTCTAAATCCGTAAATAGAGACTACTAATTCCAACACATGAACACTACAGGTTGGTCTCCTCTCCCCTGTATTGGAGGAGATTTTGGAAGGGAATATCCAAAAAGACAATGTAAAATAGGCCACTCGAGGATTGTTTGACACTCGCAATAGAAGCAAAATTCAAGGGAATGCAT
The DNA here is from genome assembly GCF_014356525.2 of Nilaparvata lugens. Taxonomy (NCBI): domain Eukaryota; kingdom Metazoa; phylum Arthropoda; class Insecta; order Hemiptera; family Delphacidae; genus Nilaparvata; species Nilaparvata lugens. The sequence goes on along the minus strand of NC_052518.1, from coordinate 68,358,615 downwards.
AGCAAGGCATATTCAAGCTTAATTCAAATCGGCTTTAACTGACAAGGGGTTTTCAAGGCAAAGTCAAGACTTGTTTGACCCATGCAATAAAAGCAAAATTCGAACAAATACATATTGAGCCATATTCAAGATCGATTCCAACCAAGTTTGTTAGCCTTGAAAAACAAGGGTATGCTGCTTTCGATTCTAGTATGGAAATTCAAGGGGATTTCGAGTTGAATGTCAAGCAAGATCGTTTCCAGCTGGATTCAACTTCAGCCTTGATTGACAAGTGAAGGCTGCCTCTAATTCAAGCCTTGAATCAAGCCTTACTGCTGACTGGGTATTATCATTGGTATTGAAAGCAATTTGTAATTTTTATACAGCATTGACAGGAACACAAACATGATTTGATAGGTTGATAATTACAAGAAAGCTCACCTGATACTTGACACTCTGATCATCAGCCATAAACTAGCAAGATAGACCCAGCAGCAAGTTTCAATCATAGCTCAATCAGCCTGTTATTCTCTGAAAAAAGAAAAATAACTGTTTCTAGACCTGCTAAGAGTTCATATGTCAATACAGTAGGCTACCTGTATCATGCGTATTTCAATTATTCTTTAAATAAATCCGTTCTGAAAACCTATTTTTTGGATTTGGTTTTAAGGTGTTCTCAATCCTGAGTGAGTCAGGAGTTTGGTGTTTTAATGTGAAGCTTTATATGCAACCTAAAGCATGCATGCTATATAATGCAAACCTATAAAGAGAAAAAAAAAACAAAGGATTGACTCTTTATTGATTGATACAATAAGTACATCATCAGAATGATAGGAAGAGAGAAAAAAAGGTAACCTTGTGCTATTCCTCTCCCAGATTTAGATAAGGTGAGACACATAGTCCAAAATAGGTTAAGTCTTGTAGTTGTTCACTACAAGATAATAGGTAACTACTTATATGATAGGTAATGTGTATTATTCAATATTCCGACCAAATTTATACTCCTACATCAACTCCTAAAATGCAATAGGCTACTTGCCCTACTTCAATAAACTCTATTGAGAAAATAGAAGATGCACATGGATTACATTTTGATCTCGTTCAATGACTATTAAATATGTTCATATTAATTTTGTTTATCTTCAGATTGACTAAAAACTACTGTATTCCTAACTCTACAGTTCTTTCTGTAGACTGAAAAATACAGCGGATTTTATTAATCCCAATTTTATTATTATTTACATGTTTTATCAATAAGATTATTCAGTGAGCAGGTAGCCTATTCAATATTACAGTATCTAAGTTTTCTAATCAGGTCCCGATTCGTTGTAGCCTACCTGAGTATGGACAGGCAAAAATTATAAGTGACAAGCATTTACCTTATTAGTCTACTTATCCAGTGTAAGTTATTATTGCCATGGTCCATAGATCAGGGAATCGTTTGGTTTTACTAAAACTAAAAGTGACTCTTCTGTAAAATTAGCAATATTTGTTTTGAAGGTAGACTTCTTAACCTGACTGTTCAGTTCCAGTTAGTTGATAAAACATAACCTTATCTTATCTCCTTACAATATTCCACTAAACATAACCTAAAAAATATCAGTAAAAGTTTTAAACCGTTATGTTGGTAGTGAGGTCACGTAAAGGAAACGTAGTGGCTAGAGTTATGGTAACCGTAGCTCCAGTTCGCGTTCCGGTAAAGTTGGGGCCGCGGAATTGGAAATATCTGGAACTCAAAATATTAATGTTATGACTTTGTTTGTGCATGTGCCAACAAACTTCGTTTGTTACAGCAATCATTACCGGAACTTACCTTGTCTAAATACAGCATTGTAATACCTATATATTATATATACATACACGCATTACAATGATGTATTTATAAAAGTTGAGCTGTGTGTGTATATATGCGGATGTATGGTATAGCATATCTGAATAGAGCATAATTATATTAGAGCAGCTGAAAATTGAACACAAACTGAAACTGAAAGTATCACTTCTGAAGTTGTTTCCTAATCTATCTTTCGGGGTTTTGGGTACAGAACCCCCTACAACCCCCTCCAACACAAAAAAAAATCGGGAGATCAGGTAATAAATAGCTTAGGTCTATAATGATTTGTTTAAAGGCTTCTCACATATCTTTTTCCTAGAACTTACTTTTTTTGGTCTTTGTCACTTGGACTTACTTTTCATTACACCACCATGAGTACATTTGTAGTTCGTCAATTTATAATACAAGCTCATTTTTTATTTTTTTTTAATTTTTCCCTACTATATTTTTTTAAAATCCTGGAAGGATGTAAACTTCATGATTGAAACATTGAAACGATAGGTTACTTAAATCATAACCATGTGACCAAAAACCATCAACACAACAATGCACATGTAAATAGCGGTAGCCGTGCATGCGCAAATGTTTACCGGAACGCGAATAGAACTACGGTTACCGTAACTGTAGCAACAGCGTAAAGGAAAATTGATCATTCCTTTCTCCTTTGGTAAAGGCAAGGAGGATCGTGAAGTAGGCAAAATAAAGTTTGGCTGTCTCCGCATATCCTGGCCTGAGCATCTTTTCGGCCATCTTCATTTCACCAAAACATTGCACTTTCCACTGCAGTCATAACATTGCAATCTGTGTTAATGTGTTCATTTAATTGATTTTTAATTAAAAAATTAAAGTTTTGATAGAAATTGAACCTTTTGTGCATTTGAATGTACAAACAGGAGTTCAAATAAGACTTCCCCTTCACCAGGTTTCCCCTTCATACCCCACCAAACACCAAAAAAAGAAAAAAGTTTAGGTAATAAATAGCTTAGGTATATAATGATTTGATTAAAGGCTCTTCACATAGCTTTTTCCTTAAACTTACTTTTTTTTGGTTTGATGTCTTTTGGTTGGGTCAGACTTACTTTTCTTTACACCACCATGAGTACATTTGTACTTCAATTCATAATATACAAGCTCGTCCTTTAAAATTTTCTTTCTTTTACACTACTATATTTTTTCAAATCCTGGAAGGATGTTAAACTTCATGATTGAAACATTGAAACGATAGGTTACTTACCCCCAGTTTTTTGTAAGTTGGTTAACATTTAATTATGATTAAATGCTGTACTTTAATCGAGATTAGTGCTATCTGGTCTCAGAAAACAAAAAATTCAAGCTATAATGCCGATTAAACTAACCGGTGTGAACAATTTTTAATTCTGATTAGTTGGCACCATTTCAACCACAATTAGTTGAAACAAAGAAAATTTGGTTGCAGAAAGGTAAAAATCGAAGAATAATGCTAGTTAAACTAACCAATGTAAAAGATTTTTAACAGGCCATTCACAGGGAATTAAATCCAACTAACGCCGGTTAGGTACTCACTGATAGGTCTTCCTATTAGTTTTTGGTAAAAAAACTAAAAATTCAAAGTATGGGATGAATATATGAATGAATTTCATTCATTATAAAATAGAGAACTGTATTTAGCTGATATTTGCATTCAAAATTAGATTCTGATTTTTGAGGTTAGTTTTCGATCTGCTGTTGTCTGTTAGCAGCATAGCACTTGATACTGGCGACAGAGCATTTTTATGGCGCATGCGCGCATGCCTCTGTATTTAATGGTCAAATTCACCGCTTCAATAACTTAACCTCAATTATAAACATACCTATCATTATCAGTTTTCTATTATGTAATTATTCTCTCTTATTAGAGTTGAAATCAAACTCATTTTTTCTTTGTCTTATAATATTGGACAATGATCTTGTTTGTTAATATTTTTTCTGTTTCAAAATCACCGCTTCAATAACATAGCCTCAATTATTCTGTCTCAGTTGAATTGCAGTGTTGCCGGATTGTGAAACCGTTAAAATCTTGGTTAGTTAACCGGTAACCTTAATTGGGATTAAAAACTAACCAATCTTGGTGGAATAGAAATGAATCCGTAAGACTAACGCTGATTTGTTAATCGACGTTAATGTCCATATTCAACAGAAGGACCTGCAACTGGCCCTTAGCAATCATAACCATGTGACCAAAAACCACCAACACCACAATGCACATGTAAATAGCGGTTTTTAATTGTTCCCAATTACAATATTACCAATACTTTCTCAAATACAATAATTGGAGAACGTGTAGATCTGAAAGAGAAATATCTACTCAAGGAATGTCATAATATTTACCTGTTTTGTTGTGGTGAGAAATACTGTCACCTTCTAGGCACATTTTCTCTCATAATATTGGCACTACTGCTCACCTAAACCTCATCAGCTGTGACATCGAGAAGTCACTGAATATCTCAGTTCTGGAGTAAGAAAAACTGGTTTGACCAGTTGTGGTGAAGAATCCGTAACAGGAACCTACCCTTATATCACGGCCTACCAGAATCTAATGCTACACCGGCGCAACGTTGGTCTAGCTCAACTTTGGTCTGGGCTAAAAAATCGGTTTGCTGAGATCGAGTTTAGCCGTCGGTCATCTCTTGGTTGAGAGCAAGTTTGATCTGCGGGTTTAGCCAGATCGAGGCGCAACTGGAGGAATCCACAGGAAATTATTGTCGCAATGTTGGCAACAGCCATCTCGAATGCTACTTTGGCTCTCACATGATGTCTTTGCATACTGCTTTTGCACTCTCTCAATCACATTCACTCACTCTCCCATCATTCGTTTCTTTCTTGTTTTTTCTTCTTCCCCTCTCTCTCTATACTATAGCCTATACTATATTATTTTCTTTGATATTTGTAATAACTGATCAATACTAGTGCGGAACTGTTAAATAATTATTATTTATCTTTTAAGTTTGATTTAATTTTCTTGTAAATTTTTGTAAATGTTATCAACATTTACTAGGCAACAGCCTAGTAACAATATTATTAATAAATATATCTGGCTATCTATCTATCTATCTAACTATCTATCTCTCTCACTCTCTCTCTCTCAGGCATAACTCAGAGATTCTCATTCTCTCTCTCTCTCTCTCTCTTTCCCCCACTTACTCCCATTCTCTCTCTATTTCCGTCTCGATCCTCTCTTCACCGTCGTTATAATGATCATCTGTGATTAGATAATCTTCTAAACTCTTTCGAATGTCCTTACAGTGAACACATTAACAACTCCTCACCTTTTTGGTGTTCATTTGGAATTCATTTTCATCTATTTCAAAAATGTAGTTTTTTTCCAGAGTATTGTCCAGCTAGGAATTCAATGTAATATCTTTCCATTACTAAACAAATAAAAGCTATCGCCGCAACACTATGTACAATGCGACATGATGCTGCAGTACTCACATAAATCGCCAGTCTCTATGTGGACTACCATCAGCAAAAAATCTGAGAGCAATCAGCACTTCTCTTCAGTTTTAAATTCTGATACCGTACTCGCCGACTTGGGGTATTGGTTCGTAATAATCCAAATATTCAAGATAATCCATTATTCACTTCATCCACTCACAAAATCAATTCCACAGAAAGGATCACGCAAACGAAGGGTCGCTCATCACCATCTGGGCTCAACTTAATAGTTCAATTATTATGCAATGCAGATTATTTCTGCATCCCGTGATGATGGAAGCAAACGCAGCTGCCTCCAATTAGCAACAATCAACACCACATAGATATCATCATCTCACACTTTCTTACAATCACAACGTATTTAATACATTTCTCCTTCGTTACTGGTGTAGGTGCAGTTCCATATTATGCTCAAACCAATTATAGATAGCATCGATACTATCGTTTAGCCTAGATTCGTAGAAGGTAATCGACCACTGATAGAAATTGAGTCAAAAGAATTGGCTTCCAATTTAATATATTTTCAGACATTGTTTGAACCAAAAAATATATAATATGAGTGTTGAGAGAATATTAGAATGATAATAAAATTATGGGCTACTCAGTGAATGGGCTAGTGCGTACTGCCAGAGACAAATAAATAGGTAACTTTCAAACAGTATCTTTACTCTATGGAACTGCGTATAGCGAATACTTCAGAAAGATCTTTATGAAGTAAGTCAGTTTTGTTTTTACCATCTTTAACAATTGAAAGTTCAATTTAACATGTATTGATAATTCATTGTTCATTCAGTTTCATGCATGAATATGAAAAATCATGTATGTAAAACAGTTCATGTGATTGAAACTTAGTCCCCCTAAACAATGCTCCAGCACCTTTTTTTTAGTATGGTACCCACAAAATGTCCCAGTTATGTTATGATTAGAGAGTAGTTTCCACCCCCGGACAGGAGGATATACAAATCTCCAGTAATATCTGAGAACATGGATATATTCCCCCCACAGTAAATATATTTTTTTGCACTTTAGTAAAAATCATGAAAATCATAGGTTTGTAGACTATAGCTTCTAAACTATTATTTGAAACAATTGAATGACTAAAGAAATTATATTTTCATTCTATTTGTTATATGAACTGAAATAACATAGGCCTATGATATTTTCTATGAAAAATTAAATAATGATCAGTCCACTGAACATGAAGAAACTTCATTATTAGTATGTAGTTTTTCAAGTGGAAATTGCTTGAAATCACACCAAATTGAGGGTATTTTTTTAAATTTTCTGGGGGAGGCCCCCCGTATCCCCTTTTCGTGAGAGGTAAAGAATTTCCTTGTTGTTTGAAGGTGTTTTCATTTTCACTTTCCTATGTTATAATATTTTAAAAATTAGTGGAAAAAAAATTTAAATATGACTTTATGGGTAATGAAAGTATTCAGAATTCAAAGATGAACCCCAATTTGACATTGGTTTTCAATAAAATCAAAAGAAAAGCAAGTTAATAGCTTAATCCCGAACTTAAACCTGCCTCCTAGCAGGTCTAAGTTGGAGTCTAAAATAATCATTTTTGCTCCTGAGATTATCTCATTTTAGCCTGATCCCGATCTCAGCAATCCACCGAGATCATCTTTTAAACTCGAGTTGATCTACACTTGAACTCAGCAATCCACCGAGATTAATTTTTAGCCTAGACTGGATCTAAGCAAACCGATTTTTAGACCGCCGGTTTTTCCCTGCGATAATTGCCGGTCGGCTAACTTTTGCGCTCGAGAATGGTTAATCCCAGATCTCAGCAAACCGATTTTTGATCTGCGGCGCAAAAACCGGTTTTTAGCCGAGCGCAAGAGATAATCCCGATCTCAGCAATGCCCCTAAGACTATTTTCTACTAAGAATATTTCGGTTCACCGCCACTCCATTGTTCTATTGTCTCGGCCGCTTGGCTGAGCCTGGCTGGAGGGATCAAATAACAGACTGGTTTGATCTTTCGTCTGTCCGCTAGGCGGAACTACGCCGACCATTGCTGGGTGGAAGATGTTACAGCGGCCGCTCGCATTCCCACCAACGCTGCTGTTATTTGCTGTCTCAGCGCCTAGTCCGATTCATCCAAGCAACCAGCCTGCACTGCGGAGCTAGGTTTGGAGTTGAGAAGTTCTATCCTACTCTGAAAATCGAATTTGGATAGTTTATAATATATCTTATTTATATTTCATTCATCCAAATAAAATTATGCTAGGTATCTTATCGCAGAATACTTTATTCAATTCTAGAAACATGGACTGATTTTTTTTTTCATAAGCTATTTTGTAATAACGTTCACATCAAAATCATTGAATCAGAATTAGCTGACTTCAAGGTTATTTACATCCATAGGACCCTAAAAGTTTTTCTGGCCTGGTCAGAAAACAATCACTTTCGGCCTGCATATGAAACTGCACAAAAACCAGCTCATTACATTCAAGTGGGGCGAAAAAGAATATAAAGGCCTACTTGATGTAGAAAAAGAAAAGCTTCAGAGAGTTATCGTGAGCTATGCAGAGGACAAAAGAAGACACATAGTAGGAAAAAGCAAGAATTTGAAAATAATAAATGTGATTGTCTTGAGGGAATGAGAGGGCAGCAGAATGAAACTAGGAAATTGTATGCCTTGATAAATCATCAAAGAGGAGAATTCAAGCAAAGATCGGTAGGGATGGTACCCTTTTGAGTGATCAGGCATCGGTACTGAACAGATGGAAGAACCATTTTGAAGAGCTACTCAATGGGACTGAGGAACAGCAGCCTGAATCCTTAGAGCCAACAATTATAGCTGGAGGTACAGGAGACATAGAGGAACCAACACTCGAAGATGTTGTTGAAGCTGTACAAAACCTCAACTACAATAAGTCTTCGGGGAAGGATGGAGTAGTAGCAGAGGTACTCAAGAATGAAGGAGATACTCTGATACACACACTGCTCCAGATTGACATTGAAACATGGAGAAGAGAGGTGATGCCCCAAAATTGGAATCAAGGCATACTATGTCCCTTGTTGAAAAACGGTGACCCCATAATATGCAAAAACTTCAGAGGCATTATCCTTTTTAGTGTTGGATACAAGGTTTTTCCAATTGTATTATACAAGAAACTGAAACCTCATGTTGATTGTAAAATAGGAAATTACCAGGCAGGATATAGATCTGGAAGATCTACAGTGGGCCAGCTATTTTGTTTGTGGCTTGTTATCGAGAAGATGTTGGAGTATAATATACACTCTCTCCGTTTGTTTATGGATTTCAAGGCTGTATATGACAGTGTTGAAAGCAAACGTTGTATGAGGTCATGTATGAGTTTGGAATACTTGGAAAACTCATAAGGCTTGTAAGAATGACAATGACCTCAGTCCAATGTCAGATGAGAGTACAGAACTTCCTATCTGACCCATTTGAGTCAGTAAATGGGAATCTAAAAATTTATACCAGAGGAATATTGCTCAAGAAATCTGTTCAATTGTTGGCTGATGGTGATGATACTGCTGCTAGATCAATATCCTATATGATGGAAGCATTCAGCCACATGGAAAGGGCAGCAGTTGACATGTCATCAAGGTCCCATGCTCAGAGCTTGAATGCCAATCAATCAGAGCTAATATTTGCCTGTGGGTTGGAATTCGTAAATCTCGGATCCTTGGTCAACTATAAAACGAGACCACATTTGAGGTCGAGCGGCGAATCCTATCGGCAAATAGGGCATACTTTGGTTTGGCCAAACATCTCAGGTCAAAGAAATTGAGCCGCGAAACAAAAATTATGATCTGATAGACACTGATTTTGCCCGTGCTCACCTATGATATGCCAGTGAGACTTGGACTCTAACAATATCAGAGGAGAACTCTCCGCGGAATTTTCGGAGGAATGCTGTTGGATAGAATGTGGTGCAAAAGAAAGAATCGTGATCTGTACAACATGTATGGTCACACTAATGCTCTGGCTCTTATCTGAGTAGGTAAAGGCTCAGGTGGGCGGGCCATGTTGCAAGAGCTTATGATTCATTTTCACCAAAAAAGATAATGGCTTACAACATGGAAGGTAGAAGACTTCCTGGTAGACCAAGGTTGAGGTGGATGAATGCAGTTGCCAGAGATGCAAGAGTTGTTGGGGTCAGGAATTGGAGGCGTGCTGCCATGAATAGAGTAGAATGGAGGCAAAGGTTGGAGGAGGCCAAGATCTGCTTTGGATTGTCGAACCAATGATGATGATGATGATGATGATGATTCTTCAAAAAAAGGTTGGGCTCACAGAAATATGATGAAGGGGAATCATTCGCCTTCCTTTTGCTTGATTGTTCCATACTATTGGTCAATAATAACAATTTTTTTAATGAGAAACAGTTCGAAGCACCAAACATGAGAAAAATTGTCAATTCATCAATTTATTGATTTAAGAAGACATATGTAACTACAAGAGCTCAATGTATTCAATTATTCATATTATCCAAAAGAGAAATAACATTTTGTCACTTCTTGAAATTATCTCCCATTTTAGGATATCGAAGAAGTTATGTTCATATTTATAATTGTTCATTCACAAGCTTAATCTTAATGCATTTCTCTCCACCAGTTCTCGATAACTCTTATATGAATGTTAAATCCATGACATTTCTTATTGAATTATTTGATGAATTAAAAATGATTATAAATTCAATGAAATTTGAAGTGGGCCTACTGTCTCCTGAATAACTTCTGCAAAAAGTTTCTGTATAATGCATAGATTAGTTTGTGGGATAGTGGAAGAGATTTGAAATTTATCCACTTGATGAATTGTTATGTTCCCGAAAAAACTTCCTTCTTAACAGCTGATCTCTTTCTTGTTGTCAATTGGAATATGTTTGATTTGGTGTTCCATTCAAGATAATATTATTGTTTTTAAAAGCATTTATTGTAATACATATTCTAACATTGCTCCAATTGTCATTGCGTTAGCATTCGGAAAGTGGAATTTGGAATCATATCTATCATTCCATGTTGCTTGATCCGTTATAAATAGAGTTGGAATTTGGTTGAGAAGCTGCAAAATTGATTGTGCAAATATTTCTCAAATAGTAATTCTTATACCTCTTCTTACAACACTCACCCACTCAACTCCTACACCTACAACAATGGCTTTAATATTTCAAATCAGTATTACAATTTAAAACATACAATATGATAGTGAGAAAAGCTCCAAATTCATCACCCATGCAAACAGTGGATGTGTCAATTCATAACAGATGTTGAATACTGTATATTCATATATATCTTGTAAAATCCCAGATTCATCCAGAAATATTCTTTTGCTGCGTTGAGTTCCCAGAGAATTGAAAATATTGTGAAAATAATATATTCCTAGAGCTGATTAGTAGAGTGATTATATCTTGTTCGAAAACACACTCTCATAAACTTATAAGAGAGAAATATACATCAAATATACTGTCATACTTGATGACACAAGACTTTCAAGCTCAGTCATACTTAGAAGCCCTGAAAAAAACATCACCCTAACTTTAAACCTCAATCAAATATTGGGTACCAAATTTGAACGATTTTCGTTTATAAAATGATGTAAAAGTTTGAAAAATATAGAAAACATATTTGAAAAATGCCAATTTTGAGCAAATCTTCGACGAAATATATTGGAGTCTTCCCAACTCCAATTTCTATACCCCAGCTCAATGTACCAAGAATACATTCTAGGTACTTTGCCCTAGCTGTACCTCTGCCAAAAATTGAAAATCTGTCAAATTGTTCTCGAAAAGCGGAGAACGCTGAGAAAACGTTCAACATGAATGAGTGAATAAATCTGTTCAATTTCGCTCTTGTATGAATTATATAGATTCATTTTTTCAATCATTGGATTTCATAGGAGAGCATTATTGTTGTCATTTGTTTTGTTGACATTTTCCACCGCCTTCTAAAATAAATAATAGTTGTGATTCAAGTTATGCCAGAGTATAAAGGCATAGAGGGAAATATATCTCTTTATGATTTAATTATACGTTTCCATGAATTTTACTCAGTATTTTGGTGCCTGGTTTATTAAATTTCTACATACCCTACATCAATTTATCATTGATGCTGCGTTGGAAAATGATGAAGTTATCTGCTTTGTCTAATGCCATACAAAGATCACAAACCCATTTTTCCAAGAAATACTGACCTTCCAGATACTGACTTCTGATACTGATACTGACTTTATGTATCTCATTATAACCAGTTGCATTTCTATTGGCATTTTTTAAGAAATTGATGATTATGATTGAATTTGAAAGTCGATTTCAAACAAGAATTATTTCTAATTATGTAATCTATGCATTGCAATTATTTTCTTATGTTTTATTCCTCAGTGTACGTTTTTAGGGAAAATTTCAAGTTTGATGTTTTTCTGAGAAAATTTGAAGTATCAGAAGATTACAACATGTACAATATTCTATCTGATATTCATTGGTAAACTGCATTCTCAGAATATGATAGTTTTATTGAATGAAGATTATTTTTCATAGTATGTTTTCGTGTTTGAGAAGGAGACGTCCGCCTTGTCAATAATACCAGAGACCAATGATGTAATCTAGGATAAAATAGTAAATGATGCAATAATGGTAGGTATCTTTTTCTATGGTGAAACTCAATAAAATAAGTTACTGCTTCCCAGAACTTCACAAAGCTAGCTAAATATTCTCGTGAATTTGACAAGTTCTCTAGAATTATATATGGCAGAAGTGTAAATGAAACCTTGGTTTACACAACGCTTCTGCTGAATTCCATTTTTAATAATCATGTAAGGAATTGCTTCAACTGCTGCTCTTGAGCATCTTCCCTTACAAAACTTTCCCGGAGAAATTGTCAACATAAAAAAGCAATGCTAATCCAAGCTCTTTTTCCTCCACCCTTCTGCCATTTGATCCAAGTAATCAATGTTAAAGCATAAATTACTCTGAGAACGTGATTCAAGTTCTTTTTTTCATGTTAACCAATATAAACATTACAACTCACACCAAATAGATATCTAACTGAAGACTGAATATCATAACTATGTAAGAGTAGAAGTTCTGAGAGTGAATGGAATAGTTTACTTTGATCAGTTTCAATCCAAAACTGCCCATCTAGAAAGTGGAAGGAACTAGTAGAATTGGCCCTTCTAGAAAATGGAAGGAACTAGTAGAATTGGCAACGTCGGTGTAATCCGAAGACAATATCTGCATCTATTGTATTGGTTACCCTCCTATTCCCTACGTCCTTTCATTACGCCTACGTCATGATGTGTGTGTGTGTGTGCACTCCGTATGAACGGGATTTGAACAAGTTTCGACAGTTAAATTTCTATTAAAAAATTGAAATTAGATTTTTTTCAATGGTAGTATTTATACATAATTATCGAATATTCCTGCAAAATCTCAGCTTGATTGGTGTTCTGATAATTTAGCCCGTTTAGTGCGGAAACTGTGTGCCTCCCTGTTTGACTTCTCTCACATTGCATTGTCCATTTGTGTGTGTCTGTGTAGGACGTGGCCTTGAACAGGCCGATCAGGGAAAATTCATTTCGGATATCATCATCCAGTAATATCAAACATATTGGATTTTAAAAAGAAGCTTTACAATGCCTGTTAACTCACCCACACCCACACCACCTGGTCATATGCTTGCAGAGACAATGCGTCAATCTCCGTGAAGCTAGCACCACCCAGTTGAACACATTTCTTGTAGATGGTATCAAACATATGTTATGGTAATGAGCTCTTAGAATATGCAATCAAAAAAATGTGCTCATTCCATTGTCCTGAAAAAAGCACATTTGGTGGGTGTCCGTGAAGAAGTCCGTGCTCCACAAGGGTCTATTATTGATAACTTGACAAACTGAGAGCTTGACGTAATGGAATCTTGAAGAATTGAAAATAGGCCTATAACCATCCTCGATAAATGCATAATCTATATGCAGAATTTCATGTTAATCAGTCCAGTAGTCCAGTAGTTCTAAAACAGCTTGGAATTTACTTTGAGCATTCAGAGTAGGTCTTCTTGAAAATTCGTGAACTTTTTCAGCAATGTTCAATGGAACAGAAAATTTTCATACTAAAAAAAAAACAATAAAGTTCGAATGCGCTCTGAATGAGCTCAGAAGAATGAGAAGAATAGTGTAGCACTTTGAAAGATGAGAAAATGTTAAATTTCATCTTCCATTATTTGGTGATGTTTCTATTTCTATTTCTAGAATTTATGATGATGATGATAATAATAATAAAGCTCATACTTTTTACCACCAGCCCCGCTTCACTGTAACTTCAAAAACTCTGACAATCTATAGGCTACTATTATAAAGGAAAGAACTGGCTATCACGTACGGGATAGGAAATACATGAATAACGTATCATCACGTCTGAACTAAAGAAGCACGGGCTTCTTTGAGCATATTCTCAGCACAATTTTCAGAACCATTTTCGAAGCATTCTCTGGAAGCTGGAATGAGTGGATTAATCATCAAATTAGGCAATATTATGATGATTGGTTACATAATTATAGTAATAACCACATTATCTACTTACTTTGGAACGTGATTAGGTATTCCAGCCGGCTATGCCTCAGTCTTGCTTTTCTTTCAACTTCTCCTTTCCAAACCAGAAAGGTTTCTCGATCACTCTAGCTGTCACTTTGGAAACATACTAGATGGTCGTTATCCAGTGAAAACTAGGTTAAAATGTCATCGAATATAATATTGCCTATTTGAACTGTATTAATTGAACAGAATAGCTAGCTAGATTTTTTATAAAATGAAAGTACTTTTTCACTTTTGTTGATAATTGTGCCTAATATAGATATTTTATTGACACTGCCAGAAAAATTACTCACCACCCCCTTATAACTTCGAAAACTCTGCTAATTTCAAAGTCAAGGAGATAAGTGTATTTTTCAAAAAACTACATATTAAGAGAGAGCATTCCGAGCACATTCATTTGATATCACTTGAAAAATTGCTTAAAAGCTTTAATGTAAAGTTCTGACTGTATACCCCATCTATCAATTCCTTAAACTCTCCCGGAACCATTTTCAATGGTAGCCTACCATTTTGGAAGCATTCCGTTGAATGGGTGGTGCTGGCACCACCTACTAAAGTTGCTTTTTTCAAGACCAAACGAGCACATTATTTTAAAGTGCATATTCTGAGAGCACATTCTTTGGCTCAACTCACACTTACGCGACTCAGGTCGAGAAGAGACTCGACTCTAGTTGAGAGCATGTGTTTTCAAATGGTGACGTCGCGGAAACTAGAATCGACTGGTCTGAGTGTCACCATTTGGAAACACATGCTCTCAACTAGAGTCGAGTCTCTTCTCGACCTGAGTCGCGTGAGTGTGAGTTGAGCCTTAGTCTTTTTACTGTAGCAGTTTAAAAAGATTTGCTTGACTGGATGGTGTTGAGCGTGAAGCGGGCACCACTCTCTAAATGTGCTTTCTTTAGGACAACGTAATGAGCACATTTTTTCAATGAGCATATTCTGAGAGCACATTTTTTGGTACTATTTACAAAAAATATGCTCAAGTGGGTGGGTGCCAGCTTCACGATGCTAATGTATACCCGCACTCTCACCGACACATTTCTTTCCTAAAACCTCCACTCACAACTTTTTGACATAAGCGCACCTCAACACAGAGCTTGCATTCGTGTGCATATGAAAGTTATAGCTTAAATCCATTTTTAATTATTGTTGCACTTGTGAATTCAAGTTCACAATGCTTTCATGAAGAAATTGTACTTTCATTTTATTGTGATTATTAAGCTCAGTCTATGACAAAGATGCTTCGTATGAGATCGACTCTCACGATATTTATATCTTTTCGTTCCATTTCAGGCTGATTTTGGGAGTTATCAATGGTTGGCCATGGTAACTATAGGTCTTGGCTTATCAGCAGACAGTATCGGAATATTTTCCATCCCTTACTTGCAACCAAACATTGAGGTGGACTTGTGCTCAAGACCTGCTGAGAAAGGATGGATTTGTAAGTAACATTATTTATATCATGACCTGTTTTTTTGAATAGATCTATTCAACTTATAGACTTGAATGTATCTCTTAGGTTGCATTAATTCAAGGAATATTGATGAATATACAAGTAGGCTTGGCTCATCAATAGTAGCTGCTTGGATAATTATTTCAGTTGAATAATTACTTTTTCAAAATAAAATATTTATTTGAAATTGTTCAGTTCAGCTTTGAATGAACTAGTTTGAAAAAGTGTGATTGTCACTCACCACAACTTTCTCATTAATCCAGTAGAGAAGCACGAATGCATGGAAGAAATCTATGAATTCAATTGTCACAAAGTGATAGAGGGGAAATTTTTTTGAAATTATGAATGTAATACTGCTCATGTACAGGATAAGCCAGAGAAACGGAATGATTTGGTCAAGTATTTCTTGAGAAAATTAATAGTGTTCATACTTTCCTCAACCAATGAATTGAAAGTATATGAATTAAAATTTTGGATAGAATACGAAAAAGCATAATTTTCAGGAGAGTAGCTTGCCAATTACCTGTATTGCAATTGAGGCGTTTTTCTAGTCTTGCTTGGAAATTTCGCATGACTTCTTTCAGCTTGTAACGTCTGTTACAAACGTATTGCAGCGATCTCGTCTACGATTACCTGTTTGAAAACTTTAATGCTCGTGATTGTATCTAATTGCTATCATTTATTTATTTATTTACATCAATAAGAAAATTACAAAAACATATAGAGGCATACAGCTTTATGCCAAAACAAGCCTCATTGAAAATCAATTTTTTACACAAACTGAAACTGAATTAGTAAGAAAGAAAAAACGAAAAATAGCAATAAAAATAGCTTGGAAGGAACATTATAAATGGAAAATATCACAAGACACAATAGAGAATAGAAAAAAGACTGAACAAATAATAAATAAAATAGTCCAATTGAAAAAAAAGAATAGGTAGCAAGCCTATTTTAAGAAGAAGAATTTGAAATTTAAATTTTTATGGTCTGCAAAATTGATTAAGCATTCATAATTTAAGAGCTTGAAAACATTTTCCACTAAAATTGCGCAAATTATCAGCGAATATATCTAGAATCGTATTCAAAGAATTGTACAATCCAACAGTTTTTTGTAAGAAGCAATTTGCGTGGTGTACAGTGTATATTCTATCCAAAGCAAAAAACATATTTAATTTAGATCTATTTAACGGAACAAAGATATTGGGAATGTCTAAATGATTATTCAATATTTTAAATAGAACAATTAATGATATGAAATCCCGCCTGTTCTTCAACGACATAATTTGAAAACTGACTCTCAGACACCTCATAGAATAGTCATACGGGCATGAATGTCCATACTTCTTGTAATACATGAATCTGAGGAATTTATCTTGTATGCGTTCGATACTACTAATCTCTTGATAAGGACTCCAAACAACTGCACAATACTCAAGTCTACTTCTCACCAAGGCCAGATACACCATCTTGATTAAATCAATGTTTGTGAAGTGTGACATTTCTCATGATAAATCCTAGCATCTTATTTGAATTATTAAGGTTGTAATTAATGTGATCTCTGAAAGTGGGAGTGAAGTCTATGTAGACACATAGCCTATGTAGACAAATCCTTAATCACATAAACTCTTTCAAGATGTTCATCTAATAATTTGTAGTCAGCAAAAATCTGTTGCTGTCTAGTGAAGACAATAAATTTACATTTATTCAGATTTGATGCCAGATTGTTTCTTCCACTCCAATCATTCAACCTGCCCAAATCCTCCTGTAACATCTGATAGTCCTGATAATCCTGTATAGTTCGATAAATTGTAACATGATCTGCATAAATAAGACAATTACTGTTTTTAATACACTCTGGAATGCATTCATGAGTAAAAGGAACGAAATAGGCCCAAGATAGGCCCAAATAGGCCCTGGGGCACACCTGAACCACTCATGAAACATTCTGATCTAATAGTATTGAAATACACAAAGAATAAACGCTGACTAAGGTATGAGTGGAAGAAGACAACCATTTCGGATGTGGAACCAAAGGCAAACATTTTCTGCAGAAGGATTTTGTGGTCAATCTTATCAAAAGCTCTGGAATAATCGAGGTAAATTGCATCAACACGTATGCCTTTAGCAAGGTGACTTGAAATGTAATTAGTAAATAGGAGAAGATTACTGACAGTTGATCGTTTTTTAAGAAAATCATGCTGACTAACCGTTATGATGTTTTTAAAATTATTGAAAATATGCTCAAACAGTACATACTCGAATACTTTTGCAGGTGCATTCAAGCTGGATATTGGCCTGAAGTTTTTCAAATCATTTAATTTTCCACCCATAGGAATTGGAGTGACTCTTGCCTCCTTCCACCTACTAGGAAACTTGTTTTTACGGATGGACAGGTTGAATAAATAGTGTAGAGGCTTAATCAAAATATCCTCACAGCCCTTTATTATATAGGGGTGTATGTTATCTGGACCACAAGATCTTTTAGGTTTTAGGTTTTTAATAGATTCAGCTACTTCTCCCTCAGTAATGCTTAATGCTAAAAGTGTCTGAGACACCGTTTATTTTTATCGTCATTGGAACCTAAATATGTCGTCGAAAACAAAGTGAGTATCATTATCATAAAAAGACGTAAAATGATCAGCAAATGCTTGAGATACTTCTTTAGCAGGAATCTTCACATTGTCAATTTCATATTCTCCAGTTACGGTTCTATTTGCTCTTCTATCCTTCACGTAGTTCCAAAAAATTGTTATGTTAGCTTTAGCACTGTTTTGTACACCTGTTATGTAGCTGTGATATGCAACTGTTATTTGAAACTTCAGTTTAGTTCGAACTTCTCGAGACCTTTCCTTATAATGATTTGAAAAATTTATCAAACGGGCTAACTTATTTTTCAATTTGAAAATGCTACTTATTTTATTTATTGTTGGAATACATTGATTCATAGCCTTAAGCTACAAATCATAATAATACTCAACGGCTTTATCAACATCCTCAATCAAGTATAAACTGTCCCAATCAGAATTTTGTAAAGTTATATAAAGCCTTTGAAAATCTGCTTTTTTAAAATTATAGTAAGAAATTCTAGTGGGAAGAAAAGCTACGTGAGTCATTTCAATGTGAAAATCAAGAGCAGGGTGCGTGCTCACTATTTTGAGCAAGCGTGGGATCATCTTGCCTCGTAACATTCAACGGGATATTACTCAAGATTAAATCGAGAGTTCTTCCATTTATATTTGGAACATTATTGAAGGAATTCAAATTTAACAGACTCATTAATTGAGCAATACATCTAGCCTTACTGGAGCCGACAGAGAATTTGAAATTATAATCAGTAATCTCATTCAGATTGAAATCGCCAAAAATAATATTGTCATCGTTTATCAAACCGTACTCGTTTCCAATACTGTCTACAAAGTTCTGATAATCGAGGAGCCAAGCTGTTGGTCTCAACTATAATATATATAATATAATATTATAGATTCTAATAAAATAAGATCGCGAGCTGTTAATCTTAACACAGTAAAAGTTAATGTGCATCTTTATTTGTTCTTTGAACTTTCAATTTAATCTTTCTATTAGAATGATACCATATTGAAACTTAGTGAATTGTCATCTCTATTTGTAAATTAAATATAGTTTTTATTCTCAACATGGCAAATGTCTATAAATTTCCATTGTAATTTTTTCCAAGATACAAGATTTTTTATTGCCAGAACAACTTCACATTGATAAGCACGACAGAATAATAAACAATAGTATATATAACACTTGTTTAATGGAAGAGAAATAGATAAGCATAAAAATATGATATAAATAAGCATAATATAATAATAGAAATCATAGAATATAAGAAAACATGCTATCACAATAACATTTTGTCTTAGCCTTAGAAACAAACTACAGTTCCTATTAATAATTAATAAGTTATGGAAGTTATTTATTTAGTTTAGAGTTATCAAAAATAGAATAGTGCATGTAGCATCATGAGCATTTATTATATTTAAGACTGAAGATACTCATCTACCGAACATTACACCCTCTCTGTCAATTTATTTTTCACAATTTTTTTGAATTCATAGATCGGCAGCTCTCTAATTCCAATAGAAAGACTGTTATAAATTTTAGCTTGTCGAAAAATATGGCTATCTATCTCTTGTCTTGGAGAGTTTTATTTGATGCAGTGATAGATCATTTCCACGTCGGGTAGAGTAAGAATGATTGGCTCCCAGACGCGTGAAGGATTCTATATTCATTATAAAATATAGCAAGGTATGGAGAATAAAGAGAGAAGGAAACGTTAGAATTCTCAGACTTCGGAAACTTTCTTCACAAGACTCTTCGTTTTTCAAGTTATTTAATACTCTCACTGCCTTTTTTCCAAGTAAAAACATTTTGTTGCATACAAGAGTTGCCGCAGAGACAAATTCCATAGGAGATGAGGGATTGAAAAAGTCCAAAATACACAAGTGACAAAGATTCAGCATTCAAAGATAACTTTGTCTCCTAAGAAGAAAAACAGCCCTGGAAAGTCTCCTGCACAAACTCAAGATATGAGGCTCCCAACCCAATCTTCTCTCTAATGTAAATCCCAACAGTTTGACATTATTATTGACATTAGTATTCTCAGGGAGACCCCTAAGAGAGAAGCATATATATTCAGTCTTACTCTCATTAATGACTAGATGATTTGAATCAAACCACAATTTTGCAGATTTAAGGGGCCCCAACACCTTAGATTTAACTTTTTCATAATTTTTGTAAGAGGATATGGATGTCATGTCATCAGCATATAAAACAGACAACATTGGAGTGTTACAATACAGACCATTAACATAAATAAGAAAAAGGAAAGTACCCAAATAGAACCTTGTGGGACACCTGCCACAACATCTCTAAAGCCAGAACATTTACTATTAATAACAACCCTTTGCTTCTGATCAAATAGGTATGATTTTGTCAGCTTCAGCTCATTCTCTCTCACTCCATAGAAGTAGAGCTTATCATAAAGGATATCATCAAAGGGTGAACAATCGATAGCTTTGGTGAGATCAATTAATGCTGCTGCTACTATGTTTTTAATCTCAAAGTTTTGAAGGACAAAATCAACCATTTTTTCAATAGCCATGACAGTACTGTGGTTGGGACGAAAGACATGTAGATGTGCATACAATAAGTCATTATTGACAAAGTATTTGTATAATTGCACGACTATAAATGATTCAATAACTTTTCCAAGAATAGGGACAATAGCAATGGGTCTGAAGTTCTCAAGTTTACTCGAGTCACCCTTCTTAAAAATTGGAGTGATATTTGTGTATTTGAAACATTCGGGAAAAACACCGTCATTGAGCACTTTGTTTATTATGAAAGTCATCAGATCTATCAAACTATCACTAACTGCTTTCATTGTGAATTTAGAGAGACCAAAGACATCACTTTTCGAGAGACTGAGATATGCCATATCCTGCTTTACCTGTTTACAATTGACTGATTTCCATTTGAAACCTGAGGTAGGAATAGGCTTATGAAAATTCACGAATTGGTCAGAATATTGCACTGCTCTATTTTCCAAGCCGATTTTTCATTCAGAAGATTTTACTGTCAGAGACACATTGACAGAATAATCATTAAGATTGAATAAAGCTTTAATATGGATAATAGATAACCACAATATCAACTTCCCAACTACACAAAAAGTGAATTATTAAGATCATCGGGAGTTATTAAAATTTTATTACTTGGTTTGCTGGTCCAGACTCTTTTTTGACAATTTTCCATGCCATTTTACACTTATTTTTTGCCAATTTTATCA
Organism: Nilaparvata lugens; assembly: GCF_014356525.2. Taxonomy (NCBI): domain Eukaryota; kingdom Metazoa; phylum Arthropoda; class Insecta; order Hemiptera; family Delphacidae; genus Nilaparvata; species Nilaparvata lugens. Next base: position 68,337,522 of record NC_052518.1, on the reverse strand, counting down.
AATTGTCATTTTCCATTTTTTTCGAGATTTTTATTTGTTTGTTGTATTCATTCTTATAATTCAAAAATCTCAATTTGTCATCTATGTCATCAGTGAATTTCCACTTGTCATACAATAGGAGCAAATAGTTATGCATCTTTTTCAATTAAGCATTGAACCATTTATTAGAGCTAGGGCTGTACTTGATATTTGGTTTTTTATACATGAGCGGGCATATTTCATTGAACAAAGCAGACAATACAGTTACAAGAATTGAGGAGGAGAAATTCGCATCCGCTATGCTATATTTATAGTGCCGAGCAGTTGATTTGTGATAAGCACTTTTTGAAATTGCTAATTTTTCCTCGTTCTTAAATCTTATAAATGTACCTTGACTTTTTTATGGTCCATCTCTCTGTGATTCATTCATCCATTCTAATCTTCAACCAGATTCCTGCATGGTCGGAAATAATGTCTTGCGGCAGTAAAGACACCTGTTGAGAGTCAGGGGATGCTGACTAGAAAAATAACGAAACGAACAGGAAGGGGGTTCGTGTGGATGCTGTCCAGACATGCATCAAAGTGGGTTGGAGTTTTGTTTGTACTGTAGAGATTAAATGATCTCCCAGAAACTCTGGAATTTCTCTACATTCCTCATCTAAAAGATCAACATCCAGGTCACCAGCTACAGCAAGCCGATCATTCTTGTTCAAATATTTTCAATTAAGATGCACAAAAAGATTTTCTATGAACGCTTTAAAATTCGATTTCGGTGAATGATAAAAGCACAGGACTACGAGGTTGGACTGGTCAATCTAACAGCCAATTGAGATGTCAATACATTCAAATGGTATTCCTACTTTCACAAATATAGATGAACCAGGATATGGAGATTGTCTTGCATTAAAATTGGCTAGCTTATAACTTTCAGGCACATAATAGTTAACTTTTTCTTTACAGAGCCAATGCTCATCTGGACAAACTACGTCAGCAGGTTTCGAGTTAAGGACAGCCTCCAATTGACCAAGCTTGTTTCTAAGTGATCTGATATTAAGTAGGCAGATATTCATGTCACATTGAGATAAAGGAGCTATCTCTTAAGCCTTTTCGTTTGCAGTCTAGTTTTGTATGTTCTGGCGCACCTGTGCTAGACTTCCCATGGGGGTCAAAGGTCAAAGGTCAACATGTGCCAAACTTCCCATAGGGTCAAAGGTCGAGGTCAAGATCAGGGTAGAAAAAAATAAAAAAATGAATAAAAATAAATCAGAAGACTCCCCACCCACTTAGGAGTATATGTAATATACAGTGTGCACACCAGTGTAGGACCATCAGTGTTTAGCCAAGAGCCACATAAGACACATGTATTGACCTGTTCAGTTATTAGTGTTTTAGAATCCAGCATTTTTGACATTGTGGTGCTAGCAGCCAACACACTGTGAAGTATTCTAGGACACCGCCACACCGCTGCCATTTTTTGATCTTCAATTGTGTGAAAAAGGTTAGTACACAAGTGTTTTTTATTATCTGTTTTGAGAAGAGATAGGGAAATTTGTTTTAAAGATGAAGCTGTATTGACTTATATGGCTAATTTACTTATTTTCTTCAGTGTTGCCACCCCATAATGTATTTCATATCATATTTTGTGAATAAGTGAGTTTCCACCTGTTGAGATCTATGAACAATATGTCAGCAGATCCATATGTTTGTGGACAATAAACTTTGGTTAGGTTAGGTCTGCAGAAGCTACTAGTAACTTCTTCTGAGCTAACCTAACCTAACCCTAAAATACTGATTTAGTAGTATGAAAGTACGGATACTGCGAGACTTTTTCATGAGTTTTTCCCCCTCCCCCATCCCACCATCGCCATCCTACCTACCCCTCAACTCCCCCACTCCTGCCGCACCACTCCTGCCCCTCCCCCGCTCCTTCATTTTTTTTGGGATAGGAAAAAAAAATAACGAAAAACATCAAATTATATTTCATTGGAAAAAAATCAAAGAAACAAAAAAAAATTTCTTTATAAAAAAAATTTTTATTAAAGAAACTATTCAAAATCAAATCAAATCAAATCTAAATTTTTATTCACAATACAAACAGTTGAGGGTCCTGCCAAACCCAAAGGTTTTTTGGCGGGTGCCCAGTTACAGGAAAAAAATGAGTTACAAAAGATAAATAAACTTAGACAAAATAAATATTACACTTCAGAGATTTTAAGTAGAAAATGAAAGAAAACTAATGCAAAATGAAAAAATAAAATAAGAAATATACATCAGATTTTGATACAGAATTAATAAAAAAAGGGAAAAATGAAAATTTATTAGAAAGGAATGAAATAATAAGGAAAAGGGAAAAAATTTTACACAAGTAATAGTACATTTTTATCGTTGAGGCAGGCGGCAGTGACAATAAAAGGAAAATTTCAAAACTTCTGCCAGCAAAAATTGAAAAATTCTAATAATGTAAGCATATAGCTGTCATTTTTTTAACTTGACGTTTCTTAAAATTATGTGTACGTTTGTAATATTATTAGTTTTATAAATTGATTGTGCTGTTATTATTGAGATACAACATCACATCCTTCTTAGAGTAATCACGAATATTTGGAGGTAGTCTGTTAAATATGGACTTACTTTAGCCGGATGGGTCGGGGTCAGTACCCATACTGGCTGGTAAAGATACCGGACCTATACTCCCCTATCCTGATCCTATACCCTCTGTTTCTGTCACGCGATTTTTTAGTCTCAAGGGGAAAGTATTTGCCTGTGTCATTGCTGACCGATTCGGTCCTCAGTCTTTGGAATATAGGGTGGATGTTAAGGGAGATTAAGATAACCCTATCCAAGGAGACGGGTCCGGATATCAGATACCTACAAATAATTTTATTTATAAAGGTTATACGCAGTCTGAACCAACTGCAAATTGATGGCGAGTAAACTGGATCAGCGAACTCGAATAGAAACTAGTTAAATTTCCCACTTAACTGTTTACCACAACAAACTTAGGTATCCTAGGTTTCTAAACCAAGGATGACTCGCACATCCTCAGTGATACAAGCCGGGATAAATAACTATCAACAAAGAAATCCTTGAGGAAAATCTATCTTTGAGTTGTCCGGAACTCATCCCAGAATATTCTACTCCAACAAACACAAAAACTATTACCGGGAACGTCTTATGGGGAGGAGAACGCGACCCGTTCACATACCCGATTACCGAACAACTGACTATATTATCCCAAGTCGCCTCGTATCAGAACAGGGTTACGGAAAACTAGGAGACTGGTGGGGGGGTTGTCGACCAATAGGAGTCTCAGGAGAAGATCACATCACCGATCATGTGACAGAGAAATGATTCAGATGATCTTGATACGGTGCTAAGGATGTATCAATGATGACAATATTGCTAATTTCTTTAATAAATTAGACCGGTGAGCAATCTTTTTTTTCCAGAAATTTATGTTGTTTTTATCCAGTCCTACATGTAGTATGAATAATGTTGCATGATTCCATGGGAAAGGGTGTTATATTCAACCGATATACTCTATCAAATTCCATGAGGAAGGAAATAATAACTTCATCCAATCAGAATATATGCAACTTATATCAGAGTTATGGAAAGAGGGGTGCAATTTTTATGATGGAAACCAATCATATTTACATCAATAATATTCATAATGATAAAAATGATATTGAGAATTTTAAAAAATAACTATTTTTTCATATTTCTACAATTTTGTATTCTTTATTTCTTCATGTGTAGTCCTTATACTGGAGATCAGAAAATTTTTCTACAGAAATATTTTGGAATTAAATATGGTATATCACTTGATGAGTCAGATAATATATCCATTATTGATTTGCTAGTAAATAAAAAATTTTTTAATGCTTTAGAATTCCATGATAATTGAATTATAGATTTGTTTATCTTCATATATGTTAAGATTATCTTCTACTTGTAAAATTCTTCTTTCACTTACAGACTCACTCACCGATTACGATTTCTGGAAAAACTACTGGACGGATTGTAACAAAACTTGAAATATAGCTTCCTTATAAATCCTAGATATTCACAATATAGCTTCCTTATTAGTTCTAGGTATTCACTAAGAAATCTATTGGTGATATTCCAACTCTAAGGGTAGTTTTTAAAGGGTTTAAAGTTCGTCTTTCAGCATGTATATTCTTCTTATTTCAGTCTCTTAATTATAAATTGATAAGCATTTTGTCTATCCATATCATAATATGTTAATATAGAACTATAATCTGGGGAGAGTAACTCTTCGAAACAGTAAGTTGTTAACTGGTGACTAAATTGAGAATTCCGTCAGGTTGGTACTAAGTTGAGTTGATACTGTTAGGTTGATGAGAAGTTGTCAAGTTTGTTTGATAGATCTCAAAAAACGATTATAACGGTAGAATTTAGGTTTACAAAAAATCTGATCTTTTCATTCCCGTAACAAAGGACGGATGTCCTGCTAGTCTAGTATGATATTCGGGGTAAAATATTTGGCCTTGGATATTTGTCTAGATGAACTCTGTAGACCATTCAAGAAGAGCAGTATAAACTTGATGAGTTTGATTACAATTCGATTGACATTGATTTTTTAACCATTTAGAAAAGTCCGTCTTACTCTTATCTAGAAATAAGAACATTCCCAGAATTTGATAAGCTCTCATATATCCTTCACTTGCTAATTTTTTCCCCAAAGTTATACCAATACCTGACAACTGGTCAACAGCTTTATCCCCCATTGGTTCAGATACGAAATTTCTAAATTTGATTGATGACATTATTTAAATTATACTCACAGTACTGTAATATAAATACTTTCTCTTTAAAATGAACAAGCCTTTTATAGTTCTTTTTCAATGAGTCAGATACCCATATCACATACATGATGATGTCTGATGAAATGTCTATTCAATAGAATTTTGACAAGAATATTTTTTTTTATTTCAATAATCATAATATTAACTGTAAGAATCTACCATTCGCTTACTGAAATGAGAATCAATTATTTACAAAAATATCGAAAATATAAATTAGAAAATAGATGAGAGTAGAGAATTTATTAACAAAATATTTTCAAACAAACCATCTATTCAATGTATTATTTCTCTTAGAAATGTTCTAGTGAACTAACTGGGATGAATTGACCATATAATTTTATCAGTAGGCCTATCGATTTTAAACCGATAATAATTATAATATCAGGTTGGAATAATAATAATAATAATAATAATAATAATAATAATAATAATAATAATATAATAATAATAATAATAATAATAAATAATAATAATAATAATAATAATAATAATAATAATAATAATAATAATAATAATAATAATAATAATAATAATAATAATATCGAGTGACCTGGCTGGTTCAGGTCTGGTGTCAGAGTTTTCAGGTCGCAGCTGATCAATTTCAGGGTCTCTGACATGACCTAACGACTCCTTTTTAGGTGGCCGGAACCGACGGTTTATAACGTGTCCATCCGAAACACGGGAGTGGCCCGAGATAAATATCTTGCCCGGGCCGGGATTTGAACCCGGGTCTCTGAATCATAAAGCCAGCATCTGATCCACTCAACTACGGCCACTCCTTATTTTATTCCACGGTTGGAATGAAACAAATGAGTGTATGTGAAAGATTGTTTTGTTTGGTATTCTTTAGTAAAAGGTCTGAGTATGATAAACCTATTTGTGTTCAGTAAGTGTCTGATGCTATATAATAACTATTCGGAACTATTTTATACCGAATTCCCATTTAACAATAATTATTGACCGAGTGAAGTAGGGGCTAAGATTCAATAGCCATTAGTCATTACACCGAGACGACATAAAGACATGATTTACTCTGATGGACATTATAAGATGAGGTTGTGGTTTGTAACTGCGCGAAATCTACTAATATAATATCGAAACGGACATAAAACGAAGAGAAAGAAGTGAAATTATTAATTATTATTCAAGTAGTCTCTCACTAACCTGCATTTATACCGGAGCTAATAGCACAAGTTTTTGACAGAAAATTCCTTGTTATTAACAAGATTTATGTTAATCATCGAGAGTCGGTGAAGATCGAAGGAAATGTGCTATGTTGATAACAAAAGCCTCTTTTATCTCATTTACTTTTGTCAATAACAGGTTAGTATCTTCCCAGCAACCCCTCGCCCGCATCCATACACTACAATTACAGCTGTTCCCTAATAACTACAATTGGGAAACCCAATAACTACAAAATCAAGGTATCCCAATTTCTAAATTTCTATACGTTTCAAGGTCCCTGAGTCCAATCTCTACAATTGATGTCCAGTAACATTCTCATCTAAAATTGTAAATAAGCTCGAAATTCGAGAAAAAAAGATTATTCAATTGCAAACTGTTGATTCTATTAAGTCATCCACTATGAAGAGATAGCATACTTCGTATGTATGCAGCGCTATAATTGTCCTGTCAAGAGCTGTCCTGTCACAGATCTTAGAATAGTGGACTTGATGTGCGTGAACACTAGCGTCAGTTGATCAATTTTCATAACGGCAAGGAAAGTTATGTGAGTGTACCACACGAGATTTTTTGCTCTATTCCGGCTATTATAATAATAGTTCTATGAACAGTAGACCTCATGCAGCATTCTCATCCATAAGCACTTGATTGAAACTATGGACCTTATAGAAATACAGTAATAGATTGGCTTCTCCACACATCTGTGTAATCACTTGTCAGCTGATTTATGATGAATAATTCTATAGTCTGATTTTTACTCTAATATTGGTGTATGAAGGAGACTTCTATATTCTTTCATATTATCCTTGAATTGCAATATTTCCAAAAAAAAAACTTGTATATACGTCGACGCGCAATCAAAAAAGGAACATACCTGTCAAATTTCATGAAAATCTATTACCGCGTTTCGCCGTAAATGCGCAACATTTGAACATTTAAACATTCAAACATTTAATTATTTAAACATTAAGAGAAATGCCAAACCGTCGACTTGAATCTTAGATCCACTTCACTCGGTCAATCATACTATCATATAAAATCATATGGAAGTCAATTATATTGACAACAATATCTTGTTAATAACAAGGAATTTCCTGTTAGAAACATGAGGTATTAACTTTTGTCAAGAGAAATTTTTGACGATTCAGTCAAGTTAATAACTTTTTGTTAATAACTTGTATTATTAACTCCACTGTAAACACAGTTTAACAACAAATTTAAATCTGCTGGAATTTTTTAGTGTTAGGTGGGTGTTTGTTACTGTGTGATTCTAGAGTATAAAATTCAAGCCAATTCACTGTATCACACTTATCAGGATTGAGAAAAATGAATGGAAAATAAACCTAATCAAACTGAATCCTACAAACCTTAAAACCTACTATGTGTGATTTCAAATAGAGGCCTAGTATTCCCTTGAAGAGCAGAACTATTGAAAAATGCAATGAAGAAGATTTTTAGTGCATAAAATTACGAAAAGATTCAGGTTTTTTCGAGAATCGTATTCTCATCATAATGATCAGTATTACACCTATTTGTTTGTTCGAATCCTATTTGTTTTAAACTAACCTTCCAGTTAGAATAGTTTAGTTTCAACAAAATAAACAACGCTCTACATGATTTTTTTTTATAAGTACTGTATCTATCCCTGTTCATAATATACAAAAATATAAAAAATATCACTATGATTGGGTCTATGAGAATACTTATAGAAAGTTTCCTGAATATCTTTGTAATAGTCTCATAAAAAGAATAAATTAGGTTACTTAGTGAAATTAATGGTATTATTATTACCTCAATATTTCTAATCCAAAAAAAAATCCAAGCTACCCAATTAAAATTTCTTGAAAACTTGCTTCTTCTAAGATTCCAAACAAATAATAAATTTGTTTATAGAGTCAAAAATCCCAATCCCAGTGGACTAAAGGAATTTAAGATGGGATGAATGGTCTTCAAATTTCTACAGGAAGTCAAGTATGAAACTATCAGGAACTGGAAACTTTAAAGTCTCAAAAATGAGACTTATCTGACACAACTGGTGATGGTGTTTTTTGTAGAGAGTTGGGATTGAAGGATTGTTGGAGAGAATCAAGCAGATAGATATGGATAGATTTCATGACAATAACTACCTATTATCACTTTAAAAATCCTCTTTATGACAAGATTATGACAAGATTGCTGGAATCCAATTTCATGGAATAAAATTCTATAAACGATTTTATTGAAACTATCATTTTTTATGAAATGATTTAGTAATAATGGAATATTAAATTGATTATTATAATATCTACACAACAAAATCAGTATATCCGATACGTGCATAGTTATATAAATTCCAGTTCAATGTAGCTTCATAAACATTCCAAAATAGATGACCGAACAAGATACAGAAGATTTATTAGCTAGTGGTGAGAAACTATATACAATATTTTCAATATTATACCCCGATATATGGTACAAGTATAAACAATCTGTAGCATCTTTCTGGACCACAGAAGAGGTCGATCTATCTAAGGATATTACTCATTGGAAGAAGCTGACATCAGATGAAAAACATTTTATATCACATATTCTTGCATTTTTTGCTTCATCAGATACAATTGTTGGTGATAATTTGATTGAAAGATTCATTCAAGAAGTACAAATCATTGAAGCTAGATTTTTCTACAGTTTTCAATTAACTATGGAAAATATACATTCAGAGATGTATAGCTTATTATTAGAAACTTTCATAGAATCTACAGATCAGAAGAATCATCTTTTTAACGCAATAGAGACCACCATCGAACCACAGTCGCTCCTCCCACGCACCCATCATGAACAGATGTTAGATCTTCTCGCGTTCCCCGGCCAAACCACTGTTGCTCGCCAGTCGATCATCAATCGCTCTGCTGGAGTGACGTTCGGTTGCGGAGCAGAGCGAAAGTCTGTACACACCTATACACTCATACAATACAACTTTCCTTGCCGTTATGGAAATTGATCAACTGATGCTATTGTTCATGCACATCTCAAGTCTACTATTCCAATATCTGAGCCAGCTGGCGACAGGACAATAGTACTATTGACACACGAAGTCTCCTATCTCGTCATAGTGAATGATTTAATAGAATCAACAGTTACCAACAGTTTTCGAGCTTATTTTCAATTTTAGGTGAAAATGTTACTGAACATTAATTGTAGAGGTTTTTATGCTCAATCTTTTCCATTCGATTTTTTTTTCTTTTGATCGTATCTGAAGTCTGATAATTGGGAATCTGAAATCAAACTTCATATGGATGGGGTGGTGTTTCTGAAATTTTTACAGTTATGGGGTTCGTGACAGTTGATGGAGATCATCAATGACTATTTTTGGTATGAATTTTATCAATTGGAACCGTTTTCAAGAAAACCGCGGAAAACCCTGTTAGTCATTCCGTTAATTGTAAGAAGAGATATACAGACGCACATGCTCATATATACACACACAGAGACCTATACCCAAAAACCACTTTTTTTGGAATCAGGAGGACTTGAAATGTATAGAAATTTAGAAATTAGGATACCTTAATTTTTTCAGAAAACAATACTTAACTAAGGTAATAGGGTAAGGAAAGTAAAAAGGGTAAGGAAAGTAAAAGGCAGGAGTTAAGGAATCAGTTGATAAGGTTATGTTGATGATAGTCTTATGGGATTTGAAGAGGATATTACTGATCGCTTGGAATTATGACCTGTCACTTGGAATAATGATAATGATCAAATACTACTGTAAGTTGTTAATGAAACTCAGAAGGTCAAGCTCAAGACCTATTCGAAGAGTTTATGTGTGATGTTTTCGAACACCCCCTCCCTGATATTATCTCTAGTAGATTTTATCTGTTTCCACAGCTAAAATAATATCTTGAGAGATATTTTCACAAATTAAATTCAAACATTGTTTACCAGTTTGATGATAGAATGGTATGATACTTGATTGGAAAACTTATAAGATAATAAAAATTTATTGAAATAGTTTTTCTATCTAGTTTCTCAATAAAAGCATTTTCACAAATTCTGTATTTTCGATTTAAAACAGCCCATAATTATATTTACTTCATTTTCATTATATTCTACTATTATTGCAACTATTTTACTGTTTACTGTTGGACAAAAAAAAACAAATTCAAATCAAACAAATGATCCAATTCTGATTGAGTCTCAATTAATCATGAACAAGTAATTAGTATCAACTAGAAGAAAACTGAATCATTGGAAATAGTAAAATCTCACCTATTCTTCCAGTGGAGATTCATTGGATTTTTTCTTCAAATTCTATTGAACCACTCAAGAAAAGTCGCCACTTAAAAAATCTTGAAAACTTATACAATTTCTCCCATATAATTAATATTGAAATAATCATCACGGTATTGATTCTCAAAATTCAAAATCATATCAATTCAATTTCCTTATCATTAATATCTATGAGTAATCCCTGCCCATAGTTTGAATAGTTAAATTCATCCTTTCTGTTCATATAATCTGAGAATTTAATTTGTTTCTTATCGCTCAAATTTATATTATCTAGGAACTTATCTGTAACTAGCTTATTGATTTTGAAATTAGAAAAATATCTTAATAAGTGATTATCAATTTCATGGGGCCTAATTGGGTTGATAATCAGACAATCATCATGAGAGCCACTTATTAGACAATTTTCTATATTACCTAAATGTAGATTATAATCACTATCAATATAGAGTAGTTCGATTAAATCATCATTGAATTGTGTACAATATTCAATTTTATCTATTAATATGATAAGCATATTATTTAAAACTGTACAATTCTTATAAAGTGTTGTATAATTCAATTTCAATGTGGGATTTCGTACATCCCATATCTTTGGATCCTTTAAACAAATATTATCATTATATTTATATTTTATGAAACCCTCATGACATTTACATTGATTATTCATGAAAATTGAATTTATACAAAAATCAGGACTCAGTTTCGATGATAATGTAGTAGTATCACAATTACCTTTTCCTTCATTATAGAATCGATAGGGAAAGAGTGAACATTTTATAGAATCAGTACCCATTTGATTTGAATTGAAGACTTCAATGGGACTTTTATTTTGCTCATACTCTTCTAATTGAGGAAAATTATTGTATTCTATAATACTTTTTTTCAATCTATAAATGGAAATACATATCATGATGAATAGTATTATGGACAGTAAGATGTGTTGATAATTCATTATTTTTTTAATTGTTTCATAAAAACTAGTCTATCTTTTTTGTTTACATTTCACATCAACCAGAATCCACAATATTGATAGAATATTTATAATTATGAGAATAAAAAATTGTAATCTATAATCTATATTTGATTGTGAAATTTCAAAAAAACATTTGATACAAAGTGTAAAAATCATAATCTTTAATGATATTAACATAATATTCTCAAAACTGTAATATACCTCACAACTTATCTCAGACCCCATCTCATTATTTGAAATTTCTTTTGATCCAGTTTGATGTGATAGAATGGATTGTTGAACAATATCGGTCAACATTATATTTTTCATTTTTTTAGATGAAATTAAATTTTAATAGCATGTAATTAATCTCAAATGAGTAACTAAATGATCAACAGTAGCAATATTGTTCTCATACTCTTTCAATATTAGTATTATGAACTGAATAAGGATGGAGTGTGGGTCAACTTCTTCTTCTTCACGTGCCTGCTCCGCTTCGGATGTTGGTGATCATAATGACTATCCTGATTTTTTCGACGGCGCTACGGAACAGCTCTGCAGATGACTGGTGAAACCATAGCCTCAGATTTGTCAGCCATGAAATTCTCCTACCAGGTCCCCTTTTCCATTGATTTTCCTTGAAGGGTCTCTTGTAGAAGTCTGTATCTTGAGCTATTCCTCATTCATAATGTGGCCGATGTATTGGAGCTTTCCACTTTTAATTGTATTCAGGAGCTCCGGTTCTTTATTCATTCTCCTGAGAACCTCTTGATTAGTAACGTTTTGGGTCCAGGATATTTTCAGCATTCTTCTGTACAGCCAGAGTTCAAAAGCTTCAATCTTTAACATTGTTTCTTTTGTGAGGGTCCATGCTTCTACCCCATACAACAGAACGGAGAACACATAATAACGCAATAGTCTCAATTTAGTTAATAAAGTGAGGTCGTGACTCTTGTACACCTTACTCAATTTATTGAAAATAATTCTTGCTCTTTCTATGCGGCATCTTATTTCTTGTGTATATTCCATTTCTCATTGATGATGGTACCCAGGTAGTTATAGTGTGAGACTCTTTCTATTATATTTTGAATGATAAACAATTACACTCCACCTACATTCTCCTTGCTTACTACCATGAGCTTTGTCTTATTAGTGTTGATTTCTAAACCATATTGCGAACTCTTTTCCATCACTCTGTCCATCAACTGTTGTAGACCTTCAATGGAGTCAGCAAACACAATAGTGTCATCTGCATACCGTATGTTGTTCAATCATTTCCATTCACTGATATTCCTTCATCTTGATCATCCAGTGTCTCTCCAAATATACGCCCCGAATACAGATTGAAAAGGATGGGTGACAAGATACATCCTTGTCTAACACCTCGCAAAATTTTCACCTCCTCTGTCTGCTCATCTCCCACCCTCATAACTGCTGTCTGGTTCCAGTACAAATTGATGATGATGTTCAGGTCTCTTGATTCAATGCCACTGTCTCTGAGCACTTCTATCATTTTATCATGCTTGACACGATCAAATGCTTTCTGATAATCAATAAGACATATCACAATTCACGTCGCGACACCTCTGGAAGAGAACCTTCACACCAAACAGAGCTTCTCGCATTCCAACAGCGTCAAGGAAACCGAACTGATTAGGAGAAATTTGCTGCTCACACAGTTTGTAGATTCTCTTATGGATTATTTTGAGAAACAATTTCAGTAGGTGACACATGAGGCTTATTGTTCTGTAATCGTTGCATGCTTTGGCACTAGCTTTCTTGGGAAGTGCAATGAATTCAGACTTGAGCCATTCTTGAGGAATTTTTCCTGACCTGTACACCACATTGAAAATGTCTGTAAGCCACTTCACACCCTCTTCATCAATCAGCTTGATAAACTCTGCCTGGATATTGTCTGGACCAGCTGCCTTGCCATTTTTAAGCTGATTAACAGCTGCACTGACTTCTTCTTGTAGTATATCTGGACCACTATGCTCCTCTACCCTTGGTTCATTCTCAGATCTTGTGTTATTAAATAATTTTTCAAGGCATTTCTCCCATTCTTTTTTATTTTCCTCAATTCCTATGACTAGATTTCCTTCTTCTGACATGAGAGATTTGCAACTTCTCTTCTTATAAATGTCATTCAATTCTCGAACCTTTTTGTGGACATTGAAATCATCGAATCTACTTTGATGGTACTCTATCTCCACACATTTTTCTTTGATTTCAGCCTCCTTTGCTTCACGAATTTTATTCCTAATCCTTCTATTAACTTGCCGGTATAGAACTGCATTATCCTTACAAAGTCTTCGTTCCTCCATTAACTTTAAAATTTCATCAGTCATCCAGGATTTTCTGCAACTTCTATCTGGTTGGAGGTTTTCTTTTTTTGATTCTATCTATTGTCTTTTACACTTTTTGAAGTTTGTCCTCAATACTCATGTTCTCACTTCCTTGAATTTGGGCATTTAACATCCTGGCTGCATGTTCTCTGACACCTGCATGTTTTAATTTCCTTATGTCACAGCTGAGTTTCTTCTTCTTATAGACTCTTTTCAACCTTAATTTGAATGTTCCAACCAACGGATTGTGATCTGAACCAATGTCTGCTCCTGGATACGCACGTACTGGGGTGTAGCTGGTGGACCAACTGGTCTGTAAAAAATATATCTTCCTCCGACCCCCATATATGACTAACTTGGTTGATAACCTTATTATTAACTCCCCCATATATGACTAACTTGGTTGATAACCTTATTATTAACTCGGTTGGATATTATTTATCACACAAGGCCAACCTAACTTCATCAACTTCATTTCCTGATCAACTCTATTGCTGTAACATTTGAAGAACATTAACTATCTCTTGTCAGTTATTGAACCATATACCAACTATGTGGCGAACCTGGAATAGTCTGGTTGTGAAAGAAGACCAGAGAAGATAGAACTATTCATAGAAGTAGGATTATAAACAAAATAAAGTTGATTCCTTTTATACTTTCTTACACTCATTCTGATTGACACACTCACCTTTTATCCGTCAAAACAGAAGTGTTCATACACCAACTCATCACGGTTAATGAATTGTCAGAGGGAGAGGAATAGCGGAATGATAAGTCTTTATAAGAGAACTCATCCCGATGAAAAAAATATTCACAGTTGCAGGTTTCCATAACCAATTGTCATAAGTTGAGT